>NC_055966.1:3511839-3596839 GCF_018492685.1 Alosa sapidissima
AGCTGAATTACTTTTCTTTTTTAAATCAAGCTATTTCATTGTGCTTCATGTAGCTAGAAAAGAACAGTAAGCATAACTGCTAAATGGCCTCACATTACTGTACCCGACTGTTGCAAGGACAATCTGACAATTTTATCTAAAGTAATGCTGATGTTTTATTCATAGTATGTGTTCATAAATATCTATCTTAATACAATATACAATATCCAGCAGTCCTGTAGACTTTAATAATGATGATAATAATAATGATAATAATAATAATAATAATAATAATAATAATAATAATAATAATACATTTCTCTTTTATTGCACTTTTGAAGACACTCAAAGGCGCTTTACAGTTGTATACATAGGTTTAACAAACAGACAAGGTACATAGACGACAGGGTTACATAAACAGAGAAAAGAAAACACACAGGTCCTATGACAAAGCAGAGGACAAAGCGGGAGGGGGCAGCAGCTGAGAAGGCCCTGTGGGCCTAGGTCTGGAGTGTAGTCCTGATGGGCTTGAGTGTGTTGGCATCGACGGACCTGAGGCAGTGGGCGGGAGTGTGGTGGAAACTACTTACAGTACATCACTGTAAAATGTCAACAGATAGGCTACAGTAAAGTATAGAAAGTTGGTTTTCCTGGTAGTGATTGATCAATTTATTTATTGAATTAATTAATTTGAGAAAAAATAACTGATTAAAAAAAATAACGCAGATTAATCGATTCCGCATGACCTTTGACCCCGATCCTTTGTAGTCAGTAACCATTAGACTGTACAAAGAAGGAGAGAGAAGAAAATGTGCTGACTAGATCATTGATTGGAACATTTAATTTTAAACAACGGCCTGATGGTGTTGATAAAAATAAAGTGTTGATTAAAATAAAGTCCTCTGCAATGTTTGCAAGGAATTTGCATATCACCGGAGTTCATCCACTCTAAAGTCGCACATCAATGCAAAGAAATAGTGTTGACATTGAGGGGAGTGTTAATTTATTTTCATTGTGTCCCCTAGGTTATATCTGTGGCCTGAAATACCTTGTATGTGAAAAACAACTTCTTCCCAAAGCACTTTTGAATTTATCTCCTCAGCATTTTAGGTCACATCATAGATTATGACCATTATTAAAATAATAAGAGTTTTTGAACTTTAATGTCACTAATGCTGATTATTCAATGTTTTATTTGAATTTAACATTTTAAAATACTTTCACAACAAAAATTATATATGCGATTAATTTAGATTAATTAATCACAGAGTATGTAATTAATTAGATTAATTTTTAATCGATTGACAGCCCTATTTGAAACACATATTTAAGGTTTTGACAAGGCAAGGATGTTTTGCATTTTTTGCTAAGGACTTATTTGGAATCTGCATGACAACCTATACCTATTTGGTCTAGCAGGCACATACAAACATTCTTTAAAAAGGCACAGCTGTTTACCAATTAAATAGCATAAATATTCATCCATGTAATGCTATGTTAGATAATGGAGCAGCATCTATGCCATTCTGTGCTTAGTGTGTGGTCAAATACTAAAACTCATTCTATTTTTCAAAGGAATACGGAAATATATGATACATTTGCCCAGCAGTGACACTGACATGAGCAAAAATCAAGTTGTTGGCATTAAAAGGTTGCAATGCAGGAGATTATATTTGCTGTATACATTAGAGTCTCGTGACGCTGGCCATTGCGTGAAGGTCAAAGTTCGCCACGCAGCAGCGTCCTCCTTTGCGTAAAATTGATTTTTATTTCTCTGGCTGTTGCAATTGATAATGATTAATATGAATGCCCTCAGTAAAAAAGCACAACAAACAGAAAGCAAACAGTTACAAACAAGTCAAGTCAAGTTTATTTATATAGCACATTTCATACACAGAGGTCATTCAATGTGCTTTACATAAACAAAACCAAACAATAAAAACAAATAAAAGCATAGAAGGGCAATATAGTCAAAGAATAGTTAAAAGGTAAAGATCATAATAAAAAGAAAACATAAAACAAAGGCAAAAGTAGTAAAAAAAAGTAATAAAAGACAAAGTAGAATAATTATCAAGGCAGATTCAGAATTTGTAACTCGGCACAGGTAGCAGAAAGCATCTGAGAACAGTTTGGTCTTAAGTCTAGATTTAAAACTGGCTACAGTTGGGGCCTTTTTAATGTCATCCGAAAGTTGGTTCCACAGCTGAGCCGCATAGCAGCTAAAAGCTGCTTCACCATGTTTAGTTCTAACTGTGGGTTTTACTAGCAGGTTTTTCACCTGGGACCTGAGAGGACGAGAAGGTGTGTACTGCTGAAGCATGTCTGACAAGTATTTAGGTCCTGCTCCATTTACTGATTTATAAACAAGCAATAGTGCTTTAAAGTCAATTCTGTGACTTACTGGAAGCCAGTGCAAGGACTTAAGAATTGGAGTAATGTGGTCAGTTCTTTTAGTTTTTGTTAGAGTCCTAGCTGCTGTATTTTGTATCACCTGAAGCTGTTTAATAGTCTTTTTAGGAAGGCCTGTGAACAGTCCATTGCAGTAATCAACCCTGCTGGAGATAAATGCATGAATGAGTTTTTCTAAGTCATGTTTTGACATCAGCCCTCTGAGTTTGGCAATATTTTTGAGGTGGTAAAGCGCTGATTTAGTTATTCTCGCTTTCATGTGGCTGTTGAAATTTAGATCACTGTCAATTAATACACCAAGATTTTTAACAGTATCCTTTGCCTTCAACCCTTTTGTGTCAAGGAGAGTGGCAACCCTAAGTCTTTCCTCATTTTTACCAAATATAATTACTTCAGTTTTTTCTTTGTTCAGCTGAAGAAAATTTTGAGACATCCAGGTGTTGATTTGTTCTATACACTGACACATAGATTCAAGAGGACCATAGTCGTTTGGTGATAGAGCTAAGTAAATTTGTGTGTCATCTGCATAGCTATGATATGAAATCAAATTATTTTGAATGATTTGTCCAAGTGGGAGCATATAGAGGTTGAATAATAGTGGCCCCAAAATCGACCCCTGGGGAACACCACAGGTCAAGGACGTTGGTGTTGAGGTACAGTTTCCGATGACAACAAAGAAGCTCCTTTCTTGTAGATATGATTTTAGCCAGCTGATAACTATGCCTGTAAATCCAACCCAGTGTTCTAGTCTGTGTAGTAAAATATTGTGATCAACAGTGTCAAATGCTGCACTAAGGTCCAGTAGCACTAGGACTGATGTTTTACCTGAATCTGTGTTGAGGCGTATGTCATTGGAAACTTTAATGAGAGCTGTTTCAGTGCTGTGATTTGCCCGAAAACCAGACTGAAAGTAATCAAAATACCCATTTGATGTTAGGAAGGTGGTTAATTAATTAAAGACTACTTTTTCAATAATTTTGCCAATAAAAGGTAGATTGGATATGGGACTGTAATGGTTTAGCATGGAGGCATCCAGGTTATTCTTCTTGAGAAGTGGCTTTACAACAGCTGTTTTCAGTGACCTAGGAAAAGTGCCAGACAGCAGTGATACATTTACAATTTGAAGGACATCCACCGCTATGAGGTGAAAAACAGTTTTGAAGAAATTGGTAGGCAGAGTGTCTAAGACACATGTGGAAGAGCTGAGATTCTGTACCGTTTTTTCAAGTGTTTCGTAGTCTATCAAGCTGAACTCTGACATCAAGTTTAGTTTCCCTCTGTTTGTTGCTGGAAGTTCAGGTTGTTGAATTTGTAATTAAGCAGATATGTTGAGTCTGATTTTGTCAATTTTACCTTTAAAAAAAGATGAACTCATTGTATTTATTAGTTGAGAGAAGTTCAGGCGCTAATTGTGAGGGGGGATTTGTTAACTTATCAACAGTTGAAAATAGAATACGAGTGTCATTTGAACTTCTATTGATAATGTTAGAAAAGAAAGACTGTCTTGCTTTGCATATTTCAGAGTTATATGTGCGGAGCATCTCTTTATGGATTTCATAGTGGATCTGAAGTTTGTATTTACACCATTTTCGTTCAGTCTTCCTACACGCTCTTTTTTGAAGTTTAACTGCTGGATTTTGCCTCCATGGTGCTTTCTGTCTGTCTTTAACTTTCTTGAATTGTAATGGAGCAATGTCATCCATAATGTTTGCCATTTTTGCATTAAAGTGATCAAATAAGTCTTCAGAGTCTGACAGTTGACTTGACTTTAGTGAAAGTGCTTGCTCAAAGAGAGCACTTGTCTGATCATTTATACAACAATCATGCACTTGGCTTCATAAGAGATTGCGCGTGCCCGCACGGACTCGCGATTGCGCGGATTCGAACCGGCGATGCTACTGGCACAATTCATGTGTTTCTCACAGCGACGTTTTCTCTATAGTGCTACGAAAGCGCTGCTTAACATAGTGCTCGGTGTTCTATACATTATTAGAGACTCGTGACGCTGGCCATCGCATGTAGGTCAAAGGTCCTCCTTTTCGTAAAATTGATTATTTCTCTGGCTGTTGCAATTGATATCAATGATTAATATGAATTCCCTCAGTAAACAGCACACTAACCAGAAAGCAAACAGTTAGAAAGTCACGCACTTGGCTTCATAACAGATCACGCGTGCCCGCATGCACGTGTAAGCACTTGTTCACCCGACTACGCCACTCAATTAAAGAGCTGGGAACTCTAACAATGAACTGCAGGTTCTTTTAATTTGGTGGGAGCAACAGAACAGAACTACCATTCTGAATTACCAGAATTACCAACAGCAAATCCGTATTTATATATTATTTTTTTTAATATATATATATATATATATATATATATATATATATATATATATTACAAGCTTTCAGTTAAAAGTGTACACCATTCACGCACTCATTCATGCATGGGCCATCCGAATAACCAGTCCACGTTCCATCCGATACAAGCATACATCAAGCATTTAAACACACTATAATTCCCCACACTACCCACATAGGCTATAATCTTATTCACGGGCGGCAGTCTATAATTCTCAATTGAAGTGTTGCAATAATCGTTGAACTCATTCAGCGAGGTTAGGAAACCCACAGGGATGACTAGCAAACCATTCGCCAAAACGTATCATCGGTAACTGGAGTCGTAGTGTAGATCAGCGCAGCTCAGCAATCCAGCGAACCACAGGCGCAGATTATGCCAGGAACTCCAAACGGACTATCCACACAACGAACGGAGGAAAGAGAGCAAAAGAGAGCAGCAGACACCAAACAGCAAGCCAGGCCGAACACCCTTCATCTGCTCAATCCACCCTTTATGTCCAAGTTACTACTAGGCCGGCAATCATTAACACCTGTAAACCTAATCAGCTATTAGGCCATTGTTCAGCTGTTACCTGCAGCGCAGGGGGGGAAAGGGGCGTAGCCCCGAGTCATGCAATTATGGTCAGACAATAATAATACACAGCAATCAATGCACACCACAAAATAAAAATAAGAAAGTAAGACTATGTTTACACAAAGCAGGGTATTTTCCTAAACGAATATCTGGCCATCTACGTTTGCAAATAAAACTGCATTTACACGAGACCGTTTTTTTTTAAAATGTGTTTACACGAACCCGTGTACATACATGCTCTCATGAGCACGCCAAACCACAGTGGCAGTCTAACGATAAGCTCAAACTCACATTAACCCTTTAGCTGCCAGGGTTTAAAAAATATAAATTGGATTTTTACATCAAAATTTCAAAAGGCCATGGCTTGCAAGTGGTCAGAGATAAAGTCCTACTGTAAATGTGAAAATCATTGAGTATGACCAGAAGTTTATGAAGGGGGTAGATTTACTCATCTAATTTGCATATTATGACGTCACTGGATGGCAACCACCGTGAATTATGCACATTTCAGTAAATACTAGATGTTGAACATATTTGAGCAGTTTTACTTTCTTTTTTTGTGATTTCACCGACATAACAAATGAACAGGAACACAGTCACATGTAAACCAACAATAGTAAACTATTACTATAATCACAAACCCTATGCTACTATACAATATAGTAGCCTGGTCAAATCAGTTCCATATCGCGGGTGACTTTGAAGTTCTTCAGAGCCCTATTTTTACAACCCCTGCTGCCTATACCACGTCCATTACGGACACTATCATCACTATCACGCACCTCCATTCACAGACGCTCCGTGACTATCAGTCAATAGACACATAGATCACACGTGAATTTTTTTTATCAACATTTGGTGTATTTCTGCTTGTGCAAAACTAAAGCCCGCATCGCTTCCGCGTTATGGAGGAAATGCACGTCTTCTTCGTGTATTTCTCGCGTGTTTTTGCAAGCTTCCTGAAAACTCTGAAAAAAAAAGGTTGAGCTTGAATCAAAGCTCTGGGTGTCTGCCAACTAGTGGTCAAGAGTACAAATGAGATTTTACACTGTACTCGCGTCTATCACCTGTTTTTATTCAGTAATGACGCTTGTCGCAATATTGCGACATGGGCGGTTAGAGGGTTAACCAATCAGATCCCTGAAAAGTCGCACGTGAGAACATGTAAATGTAAACATTGGTCGCACATTTGGTGTACTTCTGTCGCATACTGTGACGTTGGCTGCCCAAAACTCCGTTTACCACAGTTTACAACCAAACGCATAAATGAAGTTTTTCAAAAAAAATCACTTTGGCCGGAGTTTTTTTGGATAACCGTTTTACGGGGCGAATTCTCCGTTTGCGTCTAAATGAAAGGCTCAAACGTAGGGAAATGTCTTTGTTTATAAAAACACATGCTCGTGTAAACGGGGTCTAAAAAGCACAGCAATCATTATCTAAAAATTCATATTTCACACCATGCACAAATGACCACAATTATCCATATATCCTTACATATGACATTCACCCACTCCTTATCGTTGGCAGTCCCTGTCAACACATAATCATCATAAGAGGCTCTTAGGAAGAATCCCTGCAACCCAAGATTAGCACATACAGACCTCCTAGGGGCCACATCATTACCTGCTACATCATCTGACAGAGGGGGTGCTGCCCAAGGCACACAAAACATGGATGGTAACTCACTGCTGGGAGACACTGGTACATCTGGATGCAAGGCGGGGGCACCTTGGGGGTGATTAACACAAGGTTTAAGACAATTCCTGTGTAAAACCCGCTCTTTCCCAGTACCCGATAAGTTAACCCTTCCTCATCCAACTGTCCCACTACTACATAAGGCTCTGGATCCCACTTGCCACAAAGTTTACCCTTGCCCCCATCCCGCCTATTCCTTCTCCATACCCTCTCCCCAGGAACTAAGGGAAGTTCTTTTGCCCGGCGGTCGTAATACTTCTTAGACTGCTCGGCAGCTTGGCCCATGGACTTGGAGGCTAGAGAGTAGGCATACAGAAGATGTTGGTGATGATCACTCACCCAGCGGTCCCATCTTTAACGGGCTTGCTGGTTCTCTACCCAGAGGGCTACATCCACAGGTAACCTGAGGTGTCGCCCAAACATCAGGTATGAAGGGGCATAGCCAGTGGAGCTGTGTGCGGTGGCATTGTAAGCCTGGACCAGGGCTGGAATGAACTCAGGCCAATGGCTTTGTTTCTCCTCCTCAAGGGTGCGCAGCATGCTCAATAAGGTCTTATTAAAGCGCTCACACATGCCATTCCCCTGGGGGTGGTATGGGGTGGTCCTGGACTTGGAGATGCCGTACAAACTACACAGTTTAGCAACAAGATGGGACTCAAAATTGGGGCCTTGATCTGAGTGAAATCTCACTGGACATCCGAAAGTTTGTATCACATGTTGCCATAAGACTCTAGCTGTTGTTTTAGCGGTCTGGTCTCAGGTTGGGATGGCCCAAGCATAGCGAGTAAACATATCAGTCATAACTAAGATTTTCTGATAAGCATCAGTAGGCCTACCCAATGTCAAAAAATCTAGCTGAATGACCTCTAAAGGGAAGGACACCGCAAAAGGTTTCAAGGGGGCTTTTAATGCACCATCAGCTTTCTGGACTTGGCAACAAGGGCTTGTAGCATGATATTGCTGTACCTGTGATTGCATGCCAGGCCAGAAGAAGTTGCGTCGGAGGCAGCTCAGAGTCTTCTCCAAGCCCAAATGGCCCACAGCCTCATGATGCTTCTTCCACACTTCATGGAGTTGTAGACTGGGGCACACAATCTGGAACCTAGCTTCATGGGTGTTGTGGTCGAGGACTTGTCGACACAGAACTCCATTGCGCAGCACCAGCCGGTCCTTCTGTTGTAACAACTGCTTTACCTTGGGTGGAGCAGTCCGCCATGCACTTCCGGTGGGGAATTCTCTGTTCTCCACATAGCCCCGGACAACTACCAGGTGCTCGTCCCCTCGCTGCTTAACCTGCCACTGCTCCATTCTGGGGACATCTGGTACTTCCTCGCCTGTGCCGAGAACGGCTGCCACATCAACAGGGGCTCTTATAGGTACCCTAGACAGGGCATCAGCGTTTGTGTTCTCTCTTCCTGATCGAAACTTCACTTGATAGTCAAAGGCAGCCAGTTGTGCAATCCACCTTTGTTCAGTAGCGCCAAGGCGAGCAGTCTGGAGGTGGGCTACAGGATTGTTGTCTGTATACACAATTACTTTACTTCCCATTAACCCTTAGAACCCTAAGCTGTTTTTAGGGCATTTTCACTACCTTTATTCTGGTCATTGTAAGTGCCACACACACATATTATATACTGTTTTTTTCAGCAGTGTCTAGGCTATCCAGATCATCATTTCATGTATTAGTACTAGCATTGATTATTAAAGAATTAAAATATAAAAAGCGTATTATAACATTCTTATATTTTGAACTGTATCTCACCACAGCAAGCTCATAGCTCTACTTGCATTTCATGTGTGTATAGGGCAGACGGTCCTGAATCAGGCAATATAATTTCCATGTTGGAGGGATACTCTGAGGCTGAGCAATTTACAGAAATATGTGGTGTGTGATTTACGGAAATAAATGCCATTTTTTATTTAGTGATGAAAAATTACCTTTCTGCGCTCCATATCTGTGACACGAACTGATCTGACCTGACTTGACCCAAGTTTACGTGTTAGCATGTGTGCCTATGGTGTACTGTATGCACTCATAATGATTCTCAACTTTTTACTGCATTGCCATGAACAAAGTAAAGGCAAAAAAGAGGTTTCTTTGTTGAACAAATTGGGATGCAATGTGAGCCTTGAATTGGATGCCATGCAGGAATTTGCTAGGATCTCAAAACTGGTTTATGAACATGCTTTGCCATAGAGAAACACATGATAGCGTTGGATTATAAACAGACAAAAATGTGGGGTAAGTCCAGCTATATGAAGTTATTATTTTGCCGTTACATCGTCTGTTTTATAACCCAGAAGGATGTACTTGATATCAAATGATAGCTCAGTGTCTCCTCTTTCATCTGACATGCGTGGCATATCTATCCAATCACGGGTCCGCAAGTAATTCAAACGAGAGTAATGGGTGTGCAGCGTTGGTTTGTGTACATGACGTTAATATTTTTCAGTCACTCCGTCTGTTTTTATAAGTCAAGTCAAGTCAAGTCAAGTCGGCTTTTATTGTCAATTTCTTTACATGCACTGGTCATACAAAGAATTGAAATTTCGTTTCTTACTTTCCCATGCAGACATAGACATGCTTTAAATACAGACATAGACATACTATGGACATAGCCATAGACAATAAACATTAAATTAAAGTGCAAGACTGAAATATAGAACATGTATGTATCAAAATAGAAATATAGGACATATATTAAAAAAAAATAAATAAATAGAGGTAGTTGTGTTGTATATTTCTATAGTCTTAACAGTTACATGAAGTAACTGGGGGGGGGGGGGGGGTTGGTAGACAGGATCCTAGTTTCCTAGGTTCCTGGTTGGCTGGTGGGTGGGGGGGGGGGCTGTCAGTGATGGGAGAGTGGGTAGAGTGTTCAGCATCCTGATTGCTTGGTGGATGAAGCTACTTGCCAGTCTGGTGGTGCGGGAGCGGAGGCTCCTGTACCGCTTTCCAGAGGGCAGGAGGCTGAACAGTTTGTGTGCAGGGTGGGTTGTATCCTTGACAATCATTAGTGCTTTGCGGGTGAGGCGGGTGGTGTAAATGTCCTGCAGGGAGGGGAGTGGTGCTCCAATGATCCTCTTAGCTGTGTTAACAGTGCGCTGGAGGGTCTTCCTGTTCTGATCTGTGCAGCTTCCGCCCCACACTGTGATGCTGCTGGAGACGATGCTCTCGATGGTCCCTCTGTAGAATGTAGTCATGACAGGAGGCGTGGCACTTGCCTTCTTCAATTTGCGCAAGAAGTAGAGGCGCTGCTGGGCTTTCTTCGCCAGTGATGCTGTGTTGGTGGTCCAGGAGAGGTCGTCGCTGATGTGCACCCCCAGAAATGTTGTGCTGCTCACTCTCTCCACAGCATCTCCGTCGATGGACAGTGGTGGCAGTTGTTTGTGGCCTCTCTGAAAGTTGACAACAATCTCCTTGGTCTTGCTGACATTTAGCAGGAGGTTGTTGTCTTTGCACCATTTAGCCAGCAAGTCTACTTCTTCTCTGTAGTGAGCCTCATCGCCCTTAGTGATGAGGCCCACCAGTGTTGTGTCGTCCGCAAACTTCACCAGATGGTTGGAGCTGTGAGTGGTTGTACAGTCATGTGTTAGCAGTGTGAAGAGCAGGGGGCTGAGCACACACCCTTGAGGGGCCCCCGTGCTCAGGGTCAGAGTGCTTGAGGTGTTGTTCCCGACACGTACTGCTTGTGGTCTCTGCAACAGGAAATCCAGCAGCCAGTTGCAGAGGGAGGTACTGAATCCTAGCTTGTCCAGTTTGCTGATGAGTTGTTGTGGTATTATGGTATTGAATGCTGAACTGAAGTCTATGAACAGCATTCTCACATATGAGTCTTGTGATGAGTGTGTTATGAGTGGATCGTTTGGCTCGGTATGCAAACTGGAAGGGGTCCAGGGTGGGGGGTAGGGTGGCTTTGATGTGTGACATGACTAGCCGTTCGAAGCACTTCATGATTATGGGCGTGAGTGCTACAGGACGGTAGTCATTGAAGCATGATGGTGATGATTTCTTTGGCACGGGTATGATGGTGGCAGTTTTGAAAAGTGATGGGATGACTAAGGATAAGCCAGAAGGATCGATATACATGGTACCAATGGATAGCCCTGTGTATAGTTAGTGCCATTCCTTTCATTAGGATGTAAGCTCCTGCTAGCGTAAGCCACAACTCTCTCCTGTCCCCCTTGTTTCTGTGCCAGGACCGCCCCAAAGCCAGCGTTACTTGCATCGGTATACAAGACAAAAGGCTCAGAATAATCAGCATACGCCAAAATGGGAGCTTGCGTTAGAGCAGCCTTTAGGGACTCAAATGCTTGTAGGAATTCAAAGGGCGAGCGACCTTGGCAAAATTGGCAATAAAACGGCGGTAATATCCCGCTAGGCCAAGAAAGGCTCGTACATCCTTAAAGCAACACCAAAGCACTTATCCTGTCGCACGCACGCCATTTGTTTATCCAGCACTGGCTTTGGAAATAACGAGGTCTACAGACAAGGTAGAGTAGGTTGCATGATTTTATGAAAGTATGATGTATTGCGACATCAGAAGCAAGTCAAATTTGTAATTTCTTATGGGTCATTCCATTGAACTACAGATCCGCTACCCGATCTGGCAAACTTGCATAGTGCGGTTATAGCCGATAGAGGGTCGCGAAGAGAATGCAGAAGTGCCGTTCACTCTGTTACAAGTTGATGAACCACTGAAACGATTTTGGAAACAATATTTTAAGGTACAAAAAACTCTTTGGTGTTGCTTTAATGGTCGTGGGGACTGGCCATGCAGTTACTGCTGTTACCTTATCAGGGTCTGGTTTCACTCCCTCCCTAGAGACTACATGGCCTAGGAACTTCACCTCCCTCTGAAGTAGCTGGCATTTATCCACCCTTAACTTGAGCCCATGGTTGTGCAGTCGCTCAAAGACACTTTCCAGGTGGCGCAGGTGGGTGGAAAAATCTGAGGAATATACAATAATGTCATCAAGGTACACAAGTACAGAATCTGCAAGTTGACCGTTCAGACATTGCTGCATAAGCCGCTGAAAGGTGGCTGGTCCATTGCAGAGCTCAAACGGCATTTGCCGGAACTCGTACAAGCCGAGCGGTGTTGTGAAGGCAGTCGTGGTGTGGTGAACCAAGAAGCAGAAGTCAGGGAAGTTAAAGTCTCTTCGATACGGGGGAGGGGAAAAGCATCTTTATGGGTAAGAGAGTTACATTTTCTGTAGTCGACGCAAAAGCGCCAACTACCATCTTTCTTATGAACCGCAACAATGGGGGCTGCCAAGGGGCTAGAACTTTGCTGGATGACCCCCTTCTCTAGCATATCTGATAAGGCCCTCATTTCCTTATACATCATGGGTGGCAGTGGACGATACCTTTCCCTAACTGGAGGCGCATTAGCTGGGGGCGTCACTTGTTCTTCGGGCTTAACTTCCACAATGTCCATGCTGACCGTCCCGTCATCTTGTACAATCAGGCTTAGGTCTGTTGACCCATGAACGTCAGCACGATCAACGCAGTAGACTTTAGCCAGCTTCTGGTAGCGGCCTATGGACACAGGACAGGAGCTTGCATTCTGTATCCGTATAAGGAGACGACTCTGCTTAACAAGGGCAACAGTTCTTGCTACAGAGAAGGCTTCAAGATCAGGTTGGGCCTCGATTTGGCCGTAGTAGTCCCGTCCCTTTGGACCCATCCGGGCACGCCCCCAGACAACCACTTCACTTCGGGCTAGAACCGTCACACCCCTTCGGCAAGCAGGGTGCACAAAACCCATGTAGCCATCTTCTCCCTCAATAATGGGCGTGCGTTGGCACAGGGCGAATGCACCGGTCCAGGCTTTTCTCATCCCCTGGTCCTGGAAAACAACCTGTGGGCCTTGACATGGAATTGATAGACCGTTGGCTGCTTTGAGGGTCAACCTATTGGGGGCTTCCCCACAAGATAAGGAGTTTGCCGGGTAATATTTATCAAATGTGCTCTGCTGCATCAAAGTCACTTGGGAGCCAGTATCGATCAGTCCCACCAGTGGCACCCCATTCACCTCCACAGCAAAATATCACAGCAAACACCAAACAGAGCGATCAAGCATTTAAACACACTATAATTCCCCACACTACCCACACAGGCTATAATATATTCACAGGCGGCAGTCTATAATTCTCTATTGACGTGTTGCAATAATCGTTGAACTCATGCAGCGAGGATGTAGATCTTGAACTTGAACCGATGCGGCACTCACCATCAAACTGGGAGCAGACGTAGCTGATTCCCAGTCCGGTTGAACGTAGCCCACAGTCACTGCGCCAGTGCAGCTTGGTTGATTGTAGACACTGGGCCTCTACGCCTTAGGAAACCCACAGGATGACTGGCAAACCATTCTCCAAAACGTAACGTCGGGAACTGGAGTCGTAGTGTAGATCAGTGCAGCTCAGCAATCCAGCGAACCACAGGCGCAGATTAAGCCAGGAACTCCAAAAGGACTATCCACAGCAACGAACGGAGGAAAGAGAGCAAAAGAGAGCAGCAGACACCAAACAGCAAGCCAGGCCGAACACCCTTCATCTGCTCAATCCACCCTTTATGTCCAAGTTACTACTAGGCCGGCAATCATTAACACCTGTAAACCTAATCAGCTATTAGGCCATTGTTCAGCTGTTACCTGCAGCGCAGGGGGGGAAAGGGGCGTAGCCCCGAGTCATGCAATTACGGTCAGACAATAGTACACAGCAATCAATGCACACCACAAAATAAAAATAAGAAATTAAAAAGCACAGCAATCATTATCTAAAAATTCATATTTCACACCATATGACACACGCACGCATGCACAGACTCGCGACTGCACTGACTACCGGACAGCGCAAGTCAGGGGCGGAGCTTGAGGGGGTGCGGCACGCCCCCGGCCCCGCAGGGGCCCGGTGCGAGGGCGCCCCTCCCCCACCTCTGGGTAAGGTGGGACGGGCCTCTCCCACGGCACAAGGCCGGAGGAGCTAAGATCATGCAAACGGTTTCTTTTCAATCATTTTCAGCAGAGTGGGACGTATTAGGCTTATTGTTCTTCTTAAGTTTTCTTATTATTATTATTAGGGGTCCGAGCAGCGTAGCTGCAGGACCCCTATTGTTTCTGTACCGTTCATTTTTGGCCAAAATTCTGTAAAAGTCATACTGCTGCCTAAACCGTAACTCCAAAACTCTTCAAATTTTCAGGTATGGTTACCAGTACCCCCCTCTGCCCATAACCCAAAATTTGGGGTACTGCACCCAAAGGTGGCGCTGTTGGAAAAAAAAGTTAATTATGCTAATTTCTCCTTACCAGATTGACCTAGACTCAAAATTCTTTCATAATATTAATCTCTAAACTCAGATGCATCTTTTTGGCCCTGGTCTTATGGTCTAAAAATGTTTATTTTTGACACAATTTCATGGAAAAGCCAAACATTATAAAAAGTTTCACACTCTTCAAAAATAATCAAATCTTCACCAAAATTCTCACAGACAATGTTTAGACCAAGCCTCACAAAAGTTATGGATCAGAATTTTGATATTTTGTTCCATTTCAGAGATATAGGCTAATAAAGTTAGACCACTTAGGCCATTTTTCCTAGATCACCTATATTCCTATAAACCGTAAGTCCTAGAAACTAAACATTTTCAAGTATTGTTACCAGTACCCCCCACTACCCATAACCCAAAATTTGGGGTACTGCACCCAAAGGTGGCGCTCTTGTCAAAAATGCTTATTTCTCCTTACCAGATTGACCTAGACTCAAAATTCTTTCATGATATTAATCTCTACATTCAGATGCATCTTTTTCACCCTGGTCTTATGCTCTAAAAATGTTTACTTTTGCCACAATTTCAGAGAAAAGCCAAACATCATAAAAAGTTTCACATACTTCAAAAATTATCAAATCTTCACCAAAATTCTCACAGACAATGTTTAGACAAAGCCTCACAAAAGTTATCAAAAGAATTTGGATATGTTTTTCCATTTCAGAGATATAGACCAATAAAGTTCGACCACTCAGCCCATTTCTCCTATATCACCTATATTCCTATATGAGTAATTTTTTTTCCTTGGTGAACAACCATACAACCATCATTATGTGGATACCATTAACAGCGCACATTTTCAGATCTGTACTCTTTTTTATAAAGCCCTTAATTCTATTGTCAAATGTATGCTAGGAATTTTCTTGATGTTGTGTGTTTGCCAACACACCTTTTCACCATGTGAATGTGACTGCCAAATATGTAGGATTGTCAGTGGCTCAGTGGGATAATGCCTAGTGCTGATGTTTGTTAGGTTGAGAGTTCGAATCCCTGGTAGTGCTTTAGGCTCTAGCTCGAATACTATTGGTTATTGAAGATTCACACCATTGAACAGCACCTGAATGACATCAGGCAATCAACATACAGTCATTAGTTGCCAAGAATCAGAACGCCGAGACATTCTGACATTTAGGGGAACTTCTTTGTTCATTATTTTTCCTTCATCATTAAGTCTATCATATTTATATTTCATCCATTAGTGTTCTTCTCTACAAATGTCTAATTGCCCCAGAATTTCAAAAAGATTTCAGGTGTACTCTTTTAGGAAAGCCCTTCATTTTATTGTCAAATGTATGCTTGGAGTTTTTCTTGTGTGTTTACCAACACACATTTTCACCATTTGAATGTGACTGCCCAATGTGTATGATTGTTAGTGGCTCAGTGGGATAATGCCTTCTACTGGTGTTTCTTAGGTTGAGTGTTCAAATCCCCTTTAGAACTTCAGGATCAAGCTGCACATGCTATTGGTTATTGAAGATTCACACCATTGAACAGCACCTGAATGACATCAGGCAATCAACATACACAGTCATTAGTTGCCAAGAATCAGAACACAAGACACTCTGACATTTAGGGGAACTTCTTTGTTCATTATTTTTCCTTCATCATTAAGTCTATCATATTTATATTTCATCCATTAGTGTTCTTCTCTACAAATGTCTAATTGCCCCAGAATTTCAAAAAGATTTCAGGTGTACTCTTTCAGGAAAGCCCTTCATTTTATTGTCAAATGTATGCTTGGAGTTTTTCTTGTGTGTTTACCAACACACATTTTCACATGTGAATGTGACTGCCCAATGTGTATGATTGTTAGTGGCTCAGTGGGATAATGCCTTGTACTGGTGTTTCTTAGGTTGATTGTTCGAATCCCCATTAGAACTTCAGGATCAAGCTGCATATGCTATTGGTTACTGAAGATTCACACCATTGAACAGCACCTGAATGACATCAGCCAATCAACATTCACACTCATCAGTTGTCAAGAATCACAATGCCGAGACACTCTATGACATTCAGGGGAACTTCTTTGTTTACTATTTTTCCTTCATCATAAAGTCTATCATATTTATATTTCATCCATTAGTATTCTTCTCTACAAATGTCTTATTGCCCCAGAATTTCAAAAAGTTTTCAGGTGTACTCTTTTAGGAAAGCCCTTCATTTTATTGTCAAATGTATGCTTAGAGTTTTTCTTGTTGTGTGTTTACCAATACACATTTTCACCATGTGAATGTGACTGGCCAACATGTAGGATTGACAGTGGCTCAGTTAGATAATGCCTTGTACTGGTGATCCTTAGGTTGAGAGTTCAAATCCCACTTGAAGCATTTGTGTTAGAATACTGTTGGGTTGTGGATGTTAGCATACTACAATAGAATGCTTTTGGGTTGTGGAGGTTAACACACTATTACATTACAGCTACTTGTCAATATGGACTTGTAGTGTAACTGTATAATTATAGGCTGTTTTTCTTATTGACTCCGACACAGCTGTAGCCTATAATTATTTGTTATTCTTATAATATTTGTCATTTCTTATACATATTTAGTCGGCTCTTCCACTTGACAGAACAACTCTGTATCGGTTAAGGATGTCACGCATGAAACAATGCTGCAGAAACACGAAAATACGACTTTGAGTTTAGTAGGCTATAATTTTTCAGTTCCTGTTTATCTATTGCACGATGGGTAATAATTTAAAGGAATCGTGTTGCAGTCTTGTAAATAGTGACCCTGCAAGATCCCTAGTCATTGCAAAATCATAGTCTGTGACTTAAAACTCTACTACTTGTCTTTAGATGTGAGAGGGTCTGAGACTGTAGTCTTTCAAAAATCTTTTCCAAATCTTTGCAAATCTTTCCAAAGTCTGTCAGTGTAAGGAGGGCTTGTGGTGAAAGTGCTGTGGAGAAATTGCTGGATTGTTTGGCTCTGCCACCTAACCACACCCAGTTTACCTGCTGGGAAACCCTGTAGCTCCGGAGCAGGGGCTCAGACCAGGATAAATTGTTTGCTCGCCCTCAGTTCACTCTTTTGTTCATCTCAACCCAGCACTCCAGTGTGTCCTGCTTTGTGTGCGTCTTTGAGTTAACGTAAGTCATCACTTTAATGACCCTCACTATGACTTTTGTGATGTTTATCAGTTTGTAGAGTAGCTCTGCCATCATGTGTATAGTTAAGGTCTTTGTTTGTTGGTTTGGTGTGTTGGAGTCCCATGTGAGAGATGATTAGGTGATGTTGGTTGACTTGGGATGTCAAGTATTGTTTAGTTGTACCTTATATAGGCATATGATTTCAGTTTATTGTTCAAATGTCAATTGGTTTGTTTGTGAGTTGGGATCTGTACTGATTTACCCCATTTCACTGATTACTCCATTTTCTGTTTGTTTCCTCTTTGATGCAGCACACATACAAGTAAAGAACAAAAGAACAGATGAATTGAAACTCAAATAAAGTTCACTTGTGTTGCACCGAAACCTGCCATCTCTGTGTCATCACTTCATACCACTGAGCCTTCTGACCGAGGCTCTGCCTGTGTGACGTCCACAAAAAGGTTACCTTTGTTTTGTGAATTGTAATTTACTTTAAATATATTTTTCTGTGAATACAAGGTAATGTTCTATTTTGAAGTAACAAGGGTTGCTGAAAATACATGTAAAATGTATGCATTTAAAAAGGGTGATTTCCTTTGTAAAATGGACTTGTCGTACTAGTTCCATACCAGCAGGGGGCAGACCTGCAGTAGCGATTTCCCTGTGCGTTGTTTGAAAATTCTCATAACTCCAGAGACTTCGAACGTATCAAGAAGCTGTTGCCCTGTCTCATCCTTCTTTCCTGATTTTCAGGTTGGTAAAGTGTTACACAACACTAAAATAGTATGAAACCATGTTAGAATGTTAGCTAACTACTCTGGCCAAGTAGTTTTGTGATAAGAAGGTGGTTTTGTCTATGTTTGATATCCTGAAACGGAAATGCTAATTCTAAACGATTGGAGCTAGCAAAGGACGTTGATGCATTCACTTTAATAGTACGGATTACTATCGTGGCGCACACGTGTTCTCCCACTTTGTTCATTAATATAAATATGTGCCTTGTGGTTAATGTTCATGCGGCTCGCGCATGAAGCCTTTTGTTAAGCCAACGTGCAAATGTGTATGTGAGTTTATGTTAAGATGGTCAGTAGTTAATGTGGCCATTACACATATGAAGTTAACTGAACATGAAGTTGTCAATAGTGGCTCTGAGCATTTGATTCAGAGAAGTGTTAAATTAGTACTTTCATGACCTGTATTGTCACATCCTGATCTTAAAAGCAAATGAATGTATTTAGATTTGCTATTGGGTTAATTAGACCATGATTTATGTATTTGATATGAAGCACAATGTAAAAGAGAGAGACAAAGGAATAAGAACATGTGTTTAATACTGTATAGAATATATTGCTATGGGATTTTGTATTAAAATTGCAGTTGGAACTCATTCTAATGTGAACATGGATTTAACAGATGATTAATGAAACAAATGCACTTACTGAAAGAAAATGTGAAATAAATATAACTCCAGAGACTTCGAACGTATCAAGAAGCTGTTGCCCTGTCTCATCCTTCTTTCCTGATTTTCAGGAGCTACTATCTGCTAGCACGGTGCCGCTACTGCGGTACCCGTTACACCTGCTTGCCACACACTCACTCTACCTCGACCCACATCGCCCCCTACAGTTCCTTCAGCTGGGTTGTGGAGGTTAGCATACTAGAATAGAATACTGTTAAGAATACTGTTGGGTTGTGGAGGTTAGCACACTATAACGTTACAGCTACTTGACAGGACTTGTCGTGCAAGGCAAGTATAACTGCATAATTATAGGTTGTTCATCTTATTGACTCCAACACAGAACCCACCCCCACCCCCCTTCACCTACCACCACAAATACAATTCCATTCTGTGGGAAACACTGCCTTCCATTAACAGACGCTTCATCTTATCCATGACAAATGCATAGTCCTGTAGAATAGAGTATTGTTAGAATACTATTGAGTTGTGGAGATTAGCGCACTAGAATACTACTGTTAGAATACTGTTGGGTTGTGGAGGTTAGCACACTAGAATAGGGTATTGTTAGAATACTATTAGGTTGTGGAGGTTAGCACACTATAACGTTACAGCACAGGGTAATCCTAATTTTATGCATCAAATTTATTCCAATCCAACTCAAAAGTTTTGAACAACACAAAGTGAAGGTTTTATCCAGATCAAAACCAAGAATAGATTATGTGATCTAATCCAATTTCAGGATCCTTGTTTCCCTTTGAACAAGCCATTTTCAAGATTTGATCCAATCCGAATAGCCGAAATCCGGTAACTGAAATCCGATAACCGAAATCCGATCACGTTTCTTTTGAACAATTGGGCCCAAACAATCAAAGCATATGTAAAACTAAAAAGCTATGCTACCTCATGTTCGTTTTGCTCGGACCCCGTAAATCACCGCTTGCGGTTATATTTATTATTGCTGTTCACCCACTTTTTGGCCGAACTACTGCTCCTAGACTGTTTGAGCTATCGACGCAGTTCGAACTCCAAAAATTCAGGCCCGAACCGGTGTAACTTGCTTGTTACTTTTGTGTCGCTGGCCCTTGTCGTTTTCGCGGTATTCCCGTTTTTCGGCGTTTTTGGGCCCAATTGAAATGAATGGCGGAATGTTCAAGGATTCTAATTCCGATTGTGACATCACAGCTCTAATTGTTTAAGCTTGCACCTGGAAGAGTTCTGAGCCATCTGGCAGAGCTCTAAGTATGTAGTCTCTACATACTTACAGCACACTGCCCCCACCTACCCACACACACACACACAGTCACTGCTCCACTCCCCTCCCGCCCACACACACATCTTCACTGTCATCACTCACATACATTACATACAGTACTCTGCTTGCAATAGTAAGTCCCTGCCCCCCCCCCCAACACACACACTTACATCATCACTGTCATCACTTCACATAGATACAGCACACTGCTTGCTACAGTAAGCCTCCTCTACATACTTGCTGCACACTGCCCCCCCCCCCCCCCCCACATACACAGCACATTGTCTTCAGGATCTTCTCCAACACACATCCTCTACATACTTACAGCACACTGCCCCCACCTACCCACACTACACACACACACACACACAGTCACTGCTCCACTCCCCTCCCGCCCACACACACATCTTCACTGTCATCACTCACATAAATTACACACAGTACTCTGCTTGCAATAGTAAGTCCCTGCCCCCCCCCCCACATACACAGCACATTATTTCATCAGGAAGCTTCTCCAACACACATCCCCAACATACTTACAGCACACTGCCCCCCCCCCAATACACAGCACATTGTCTCATGAGGAAGCTTCTCCAACACACATATTGCACACTGCCCTCTCCCCACATACACAGCACACAATCCCATCTCCCCTGTCATCCCCCCAACACACACACCAAGACCCCTGGCAGTTGGGTTAGCCCCTTGAGCCGTGGATCTGCCCAAGGTTTCTTCCTTGGTAAGGGAGTTTTTCCTTGCCCCTGTTGCTCTTGCTCTTGGGTGCTCCTTGTTGGTGCCCCCCACCCAATCCCAATCCTCCCCCACCTTTTTTATGCAGCCCTTGCCACTTAATCTACTAAACCCCTCTTCTACTGCACTTTTTACCCCCCCCCAACTTTGCACAAATAGGCTGACACCAGACATAATTTCACTGCATTTCTTACTTCCAGTAACTATATGCATGTGACAATAAACTTCCTTGTACCTTGTACCTTGTAACTTCCTGTTCACCCACTTTTTGGCCGAACTACTGCTCCTAGACCGTTTGAGCTATCGACGCAGTTCGAACTCCAAAAATTCAGGCCCAAACCGGTGTAACTTGCTTGTTACTTTTTGTGTCGCTGGCCCTTGTCGTTTTCGCGGTATTCCCGTTTTTCGGCGTTTTTGGGCCACATTGAAATGAGTGGCGGAATGTTCAAGGATTCTAATTCCGATTGTGACATCACAGCTCTAATTGTTTAAGCTTGCACCTGGAAGAGTTCTGAGCCATCTGGCAGAGCTCTAATGGACTGGGCTGGGCTGTCTGTGTATATGAAGGTGTGTGCATGTAACTTTTGACCCGTATGTCCGATTTTCATAAATGAGGTACCGTTGGAATCCTTGGATGAGGCCGAGTTCCATGCCCCTGATCAAACCCACTCTTGCAGTTCCTCGGAACCGCAATTCTAGTTTTTCTTACCGGCTTGCTGTTTAAACTGACTGCTCCGCTCTGAATTTTCCTGCCAGGTTTTTGACGCAAACCGCTACATCTAGGCTCTGGCATTGCCTAAACTCATCGTGTGGGAAATCAGGTTATCTGTCAATATTGGGCTTTGAAAGTAAGGGATATTTGCTCAGTAGGCTAATAGTAGGCTACATTTTGTAACATTTATAGAGAAACCGAGGGGAAGTTAAATTAGAAATTAGAATTGTTGGAAATTGAGCCACCCCCTCGCTCCGCCAATGCAACCACCCAGCAGTAACTTCTGCATTCAGTGAGATTTGCACCGCCCTAATTTTATTTTTGACTCTTCCCGTCACCGTTGCAACCTCTGAGCGCTCATTCTCCATTAAAAACCACTTGAGGAGCACAGTGGGACAGGAGAGACTGAGTGGACTTGCCATGTTGTCCATAGAGAATGAGAGAGCAAAGAAAACAGAGCATCGTGGACGAGTTCGCGGAGCACAAGGCTCGTCGTATGCCCTTCAAATAGTGCTGCGTATTATTGTTGTTTTATTATTAGGGGTCATGTAGCCTAATGTTTTTGTTGTTGTTCTCTTGGTTACACTTCATGTACGTTCGATGGACTTCAAAATTACATAGTTGCTCTCCGTGGCGCTGACGCTTGTAAAACCCGCTGTTGCGGGCATGTGTAGCCTATGTTGTAAAATTATGTTATGATGAGTTTAATAAAGGGCCCGGTCATGTGCCCCGCCCTCGGCCCGGCTCTGACTTGTTCCGCCACTGGCGCAAATTGATTTTTATTCCTCTGGCTGTTGCAAATGATATCAATGATTAATACTGTATGAATTGCCCTCAGTAAAAAAGCACAACAAACAGAAAGCAAACAGTTACAAACAGTCAGGCACTTGGCTTCATAAGATGTTGCGTGCGATCGGGACCGCGCTGACCAGCGGGCGGCGTGGCGTAAAACAACGGGAGATCGCGGGACAGCGGCCGTAACGTATGGGGCGCCAAATGTAACATGACTTATTTCGTGGACAGAATGACTTTTGTGTGACGAAATACATATATTCATTACGAAACCATGTTACATCGTAACGCTTTTTGTCCACGGAATGTGTTGTGTTACAGAAGGCATTCCGTCCACGCAATAGTAACTTAATAACTTACAAAATGCATTCAGTGACTTATGCTTTCATTCTGTGGATGAAATGCATAATAGAATCACGTACAATACATTTCGTGAGTCAGCAGTTTACGCAATGAATTATGTGTTACGATAATTTCATTATGTGGACGAAATGCATAATAGAATCACGAAATCAGGAATCCACTTCTTGATTGTTTTAAATATCGTTGCTTAGCCTACCCGAGTTTGTAAGTTTCACTTGCACAGACACGCACCTTGAATGAGCACTCACAGCCTACCATACCACGTAGGCTAATGTTATGCCTCTATATTTGATGAATTAAGAAGTAGGCCTATGCATTGATCAGGGAAACATTTAGTTTCTTTTTCTTTCGGTCCACGGTTCCAGCAGTTGTGCCGCAAAATTAACAGACAGAAGCACCGGGCATAGCCCTAATCTAGCCTAAATTCGTGGTCCAGTGGACCAGCAATCTACTCGTTGAAGAAGCTCATAGTTTGAAGATCATAGACCATAGATAATTTAGAGAAAGCTTATGCAGTTGCTTTTTGCGGACCTAGGCTAGGTCCAGCACGACCTGGCACCGGTTCGCAGATTGTCAATCACACTGCCGTTGCAAAGTTTCTGAATGCAGCCAGCTGCCCCGTTTACCGGCAATGCTACAGCGGAAACACCTCGTGGCGAAAAGTTGCAATACATTTCACGCAGCTCTGTGAATAACGGGAGGCGCGAGTGCCACTTGTAAATGGGACCCACTGGCTAATTCATTCCGCAAACTGCTGACTCACGAAATGTATTTTAGCAGGTTACAAAACTGATTTCGTGATTCTCTTATGCATTTCGTCCACGTAATAAAATTATCGTGACACATAATCCATACCGTAAACTGCTGACTCACGAAATGAATTGTAGCAGGTCACAAAGCTGATTTCGTGATTCTGTTATGCATTTCGTCCACATAATGAAATTAACCTGACACATAATTCATTTCGTAAACTGCTGACTCACAAAATGTATTGTAGCAGGTCACAAAACTGATTTTGTGATTCTGTTATGCATTTCGTCCACGTAATGAAATTATCCTGACACATAATTCATTCCGTAAACTGCTTACTCACAAAATGTATTGTAGCAGGTCACAAAACTGATTTCGTGATTCTGTTATGCATTTCGTCCACATAATGAAATTATCATGACACATTTCATTTCGTAAACTGCTGACTCACGAAATCTATTGTACGTGATTCTATTATGCATTTCGTCCACAAAATGAAAGCATATGTCACTGAATGCATTTCGTAAGTTATTAAGTTACTATTGCGTGGACGGAATGCCTTCTGTAACACAACACAATACTTTTGTGGATGAAATTGAAATGGGATTCACAGAATGATGCGTGTAGGTGCAATCCGTATTTACGTAGACAGAAATGGAAGCGCCAGCGTTTAGTTCAGGAAGACTCAATGCTACGTCACTCATTCATTCATTCCTCCTAGCCAATCAACGGTTTACACACGCTTTAAAACACCTTCACTCACATACCTGTTTGCTGTTCTCAGGTACCGACTTTCGATTTTGTTAGTTGCCTTCTGTTTCACAGCTCACAATGTCTTTGTTCGATCCTCTCGATTTTCAAATCTCTGACTCGGATGATAACAACATTATTCCACCGTGCGGTTCTCCTTCTGTCCGCCGAAGCGCTCGCGTCCTTGTACGGGACTCTCCCTGGTCTAGCTATTCCTCCGATCAAATCCTGGGACTATTAGAAGATCAAGGGATCCCCGTCCATAATGACATTCGAAGAGAAGACCTGCTCACTCTGGCTTTTAACTCCTTGGGTAATCCCTCCGCTTTTTCCCGGAGGATCCTGCGCCCCTGGAGCCCGAGGTCCCAGCTCATGCAATTCAGTATCTCACAAAATCAGTCAAGGGCCTAGAAGCGCGAATGAAAGCCTTCGAGAATCCAAACCTCCCTTCGACATCTAGGCCATCGACTTCTTCAACTACATCTCTCACCATCTCAGCGTTTCCCTCTACGCTGCTCCCCTCCACTTCCTCCTCCCAGCCAGCGGATGTTCTCCCTCCCGCTCATTCCACAGCCGTACCGCTCTCAGAAGCCTCCGCTGTAGCAGGCACGCACAGCTTCAACCTCGCTACAGCACTCCCAGCACAAATTCCGGGTAGGAGGTTTGTTTCTCCCGCCGCATCGGCTCTCTCCCCTTTACTGAGGTCCCATATACTGCAAGGTAAGGACGTAAATCTTGCTTCACTTTTACTGCCATCACCTGCCATCGACCGTCAGTTTATAGACTGCGGGGACGTCTCCGTTTTACTGAAAACGTCAGACCCTAGACTGCTTCGCAATCTGTCTTTTGGGGAGTTCGTTATAGCGTTCAGCGTATATAGAGACACTATTTGCCATAGTTATCCTGAGCGGAGGGATGAGCTGGATCTTTATTTGGCTATGATGGCAGATTTTAGCCAACGCTATGGTGGAACACTTTTCTATGAATACCACCTAGCTTTCTCCGCCAAATCTGCAGCTTGTATCACCTTACATAACACCAGACTGGATTGGGCAGTCACTGACATGGAGCTTTTGGTCCGACACTTCGGTGGACACCGAGTGCTCTCGTGCACCATATGCAGCTCGCACGGTCATGCAGCCTCCTTTTGCCCCAAAACTGTCAGCAGGAACGTGCCATCGGCAGTTCAGGCTGATCCAGTAAGCGGCACTCGTGATAGAAAGGGGCGCCCTTTTGTTCACTTTAATGGTGTAACTGTATGTAACAATTTTAATGAATCTGTCTGTACCTTCCCTAACTGCCGTTTTCTACATATTTGTAGTTTTTGCAAAGATCCACACCCAAAATCTGTCTTCGAGAGGGAAAGCCGAGACAACATCAAAACAATTTTAGGCAGGCACCCCTCCACTCCAATAAATGTTCCAGCCCTCTCTCTCTATCTGTCTTCTCACCCGATTCCTCTTTTGTTAATTATTTACTGACAGGGCTCTCACAAGGGTTTCGGGTTGGCATTCTCTCCCCCTTGAGGGTTTCTTATGTAGCTAAGAATTTGCAATCTGCTCTGTCTGAACCACTCATTGTGTCGAGCCTGTTGGCCAAAGAAGTCAATAAAGGCTATGTGGTCAGACCTTTCTCTTCTCCTCCTTTCTCTCCCTTCAGAGTCAATTCCTTAGGAGTTGCGACTCGCAAATACTCAGGGAAAAAGCTCCTCATTTTTGACATGTCTTCCCCTCACTCTGACCTGGTAGCTAGCATCAACGAAAGCATTCCCCTTCACCCTTTCTCCCTGTACTATGCTTCTGTCGACAATGCCATTCATTTGATTAAGGTAGCAGGCCAAGGCGCATGGCTTTCAAAAGCCGACATCACGGATGCTTTTAAAATTATGTCTATCCATCCCTCCGATTGGCCGCTTTTTGGAGTTAAGTGGGAGTCCAAATTCTATTTTGCGGTCAAGCTGACTTTTGGCTGTAGGAGTAGTCCTCACATCTTTAACTGTCTTTCTGAAGCGCTGTGCTGGATTCTGCTCAACGTCTGTAAATTACCTTTCGTTTTGCATCTTCTCGACGATTTTCTGCTCGTTGACTTTCCGTCCTTCGAGAATTCCGTCTTAGACACACTTAAGCGAGTATTTAGTGCTGTAGGCGTCCCTCTCTCTGAGGAGAAAACGATGGGAGAAGACGAATTTCTAGGCATTATGTTGGACTCCGTTAAAATGCAAGCTTCTCTTCCAGAAGAGAAACTTATCAGGATTATGGCCATTACTGCGTCTTTCGTCTCGTCTAGAACGTCGTTTCAAAACGTGAACTTCTCTCGCTACTCGGCCACCTCAATTTCACTATGAGGATAATTCCTCAGGGCCGCTCCTTTATCTCTCGCCTCCTATCTCTCGCTCACTCTGTCGAGAAGTTGAGCGATTGAGTTCTGGTCGATGAAGGAAGCAGGTCTGTTATAGCGTCCCAGCTCCTTGGCAAATGGAATGGCATTTCGTTTTTCTACAACGACGTCCCTGAGTCTTCCGATTCCCTCGAGATATTCACGGACGCCGCTCCTTCAGTGGGTTTTAGGGGGGTCTTCCGAGGGCAATGGTTTGCAGAGAAATGGCCAGCTGATTTCTCTACCTTTGCCCTCGGATCTGCCTCATCCGCTCTTCATGAAATTTATCCTGTGGTGGTTGCAAGCGTTCTATGGGGTAGCGATTGGTCTCGTAAACGCATAACTCTATTTTGCGACAACGCGGCAGTCGTCGGCATGATAAATAAAGGAAGATCTTCATCTTCCATTATCATGTCGTTACTTAGACGCTTAACTTGGCAATCAGTGATACATAATTTCATTATTAGCGCTGAACACATTCCTGGCCATTGCAATGTTCTCGCTGACGCACTGTCTCGTTTTCGTTTTCAGGAGTTCAGGCAGCTATGCCCATAAGCCAACCCGGACCCCACACCATGCCCACAGTTAGCAGAAGTAATTCTGGACTGAATCATGATCTGAATTCGCTCTTAAATTCAGCGAGGTCGTACATGGCTTTGGGCGTAGCCCCAAATACACTCAAAGCCTATAAATCTGCTTGGTCTTGGTTTTCATTATTTTGCGTTTCTCTACATTTACCCTTATTTCCCGTAATGGTTTCTACTGTATGTGCTTTCATTGTTTACAGTTTTGAATCTCGGCATCTCAAAATCACTTCAATTAGAAGAATGTTGGCGGGCGTTCAATTCTTCGCTAAATGCCATGACCCTAATTTTTCTAGTCTGTTTTCTGTGCCGTCCATTCGCTGGCTACTTAAAGGCCTGGCTAGATCTGCCCCCACAGTCCCCGACAAACGCTTGCCTATCACTCCTCACATTCTGCGTCTGTTGGTGTCTAAACTTTGCGAGGGCTCACTTTTCACCCCCTATATAAATGCACTTCTCGAAGCTGTGTTTCTCATGGCTTTCTATGGCTTTATGCGCTCAGGGGAATTTTGTTCCAATAGTCAGGTTTTTAACCCGTCTGGAGACCTGGCGTATTCCGCTGTCCACTTTTCTTCTCACTAGTGTATTTCTGAAACATTCTAAAACTGATACCTCAGGATCAGGGAACTAAAATCACAGTTAATCAGACAGCAGTCTCTTTTCACCAAGCCAAATTCAAAAGCCAAAGCAGCCACCGAGGCATCCTTAAGGGTGTGTCATTCCATCATCAAGCGTAAAAAATCCTTCCAAGATGGAGAGATGGTAAAAGAGGCCTTTCTTGAGGCAGCAGACTCGTTGTTTCAGGACTTCAAGAACAAGCCAGAAATTATATCCTCAATCAAAGCTCTTCAGCTGTCAAGAAGTTCAGTTACACGACGCTGTGAAATGATTGGCGATGATGTGACCGAGCAGCTTCGGAAGGACATTGCGAATTGTGTGTGTTTCTCACTACAATTTGATGAGTCAACGGACATTAGTGATATAGCCCAATTATGTATTTTCATTCGGATGGTGTTTGAAGATATGACAGCGAAAGAGGAACTGTTAGCAATACTACCCATGAAAGAACACACACAGGGAGAGGACATTTTTCAGATATTCAAAAGCTTCATTGATAAAACAGAGCTCCCGATGAGTAAACTGGTGTCAATCACTACGGACGGCGCACCTACAATGGTGGGCCGCTCAAATGGATTTATTGCAAAGTGCAGGGAGGATGATGCTTTCCCGGACTTCCTTAATTATCACTGCATAATACACCAACAAGCATTATGCGCAAAAATGCTAAACATGAAAGAGATAATGGATGTTGCCACTAAAATAGCCTGTTCTATTAGAGCTCGGTCTCTTCAAAGACGGCTTTTCGGTGCGCATTTGGAGGAGGCTGAATGTAACTATTCCGACCTGTTGGTACACACTGACGTGAGATGGCTAAGTAGGGGGAAATTCTTGCAGAGAGCTCTGTCCGGAGATAAAGGAGTTTCTCCTTGTTGCTAAACATACGGAACAAAAACAACTGAATGACAGTCAGTGGCTACTAGACTTTAGACTTTAGAGTTGCAAGGAAAAAACAAAAGCGTGGTCAACATGATCAGCTCAGTTAACGCTTTCAAGCGAAAACTGCAACTCATATGCTCAAAGTTACAGCGCCACGATTTGGGCAACTTTCAAAACCTAGCGTCAGAGCTTGAGATGCAAGGGAAGACATGTGTGCATCTTGACATTGCACGCTACACAGAGCAGATTGAAAACATCCGGTCAGACTTTGACAGACGGTTTCAAGACTTTGTTACTTGAGCCAATTGCTACATTTATGTGCTACCCATTTGGAGATACGAGCGATACTGATGTGGATTCCCTCGCCTTAAAAATGTCAACACTGTTTCATCTGAACTCCTCTGCAGTGGAGAATGAGATTCTGACACTACAGGCTGACATTCTGCTGAAGTCAAGGGCTCATGAACAGTTTTGGAACTTACTTACAGAGGAAAAATACCCAAACATGAGGAAATGTGCAACCTTTTTGACAGCATTATTCGGCTCTACTTATTTATGTGAGTCAGCCTTTTCCCACATGAAGATTATTAAGTCCAAGTACCGTTCCACCATGACTGATAATCATTTGGAGGCCTGCTTGAGGCTGGCTACCAGCAGCTACTGCCCAGACTATGCAACACTATCTGACTCCCTCCAGTGCAGGTCATCATCAGAGTAAGGTAGAGACCAGTCTTTTGAATTGTATTGTGCAGTGAGGGTCCATGCAGTGATGTAATGTATGCCGAAATATTAAAGCATAGACATATAAAACATATTTTGTGTCCCCCCCCCAAAAAAAAAATATATATATAGGTAGATCACTTTGACATGGTAATTTTTTAAGTAGCTCATGAGCAAAAAAATAGTGGGCACCCCTGGTCTAAACAATGGTTCAGAATTCACTTGTCTGCCGTGGTCGGGAGTTGTGGCCTTTCAGCATCACACTATACTGGCCATTCGTTTCATATTGAAGCTGCCACGGCAGAAGCCGCATTAGGCTTACCCGCCACCTCAATCAAGTCACTCGGGAGATGGTCCTCGTCTGCTTATGAATTATACATAAGACCTCAGGATCGAGTCATTCTGGACGCTCAAGTAGCGCTGTCAAGAATCTAAGGTAAGCTTCCTTGCAAAGGTCTGGTGGTGGTTCAGAGGCTCAGCTAAAGCCTTATCTCGATTGTCCCAAGCCATTCTGATTTCAGTCACTTTGCACCGCCGGCACTTAGGCACAGAGTTAAAGGAACACGCCACCAAATGTCAGTAGTAATGTATGTTCTTACCTTAACTTTCACGAGTTGAGTCATACCTCTCCCGTGTCGGTACGTGCACTCAAACGCTCTGGTGCGCGGCTGGACTGTGTTAGCATGTTGCTATGCTAGCGGGCTTTGCCGTAGCCAGCTGTAGAAGTAATCAAAAACATCCACGTTTTCCCGACTTAAATACAGTTGCACGAGTAGTTGATAGAAATGTCTACGGCCACGCAACATGAAACGTGGCGATTTTCCAAGCGAATAAACAGGAGAACTACAACGTGTGGCGCAATAGCACTTGGGAGTACTTCGACCTAGCGTAGTAGTATTGTTAACACCTAATTGTAGATCCTATCCACCACAGAGTTTAGAATCCATGCTGGATCGACCCTCAGCCTCTCCCTCCCCTCTGAGCGAGAGAGAGGCACACACACTAGAGATGCGCTGATGGGCTATTATTTCAACCATAACTGCATAACAAAACTTATCATCCATCAGCACCAAAGTTTTTTGACCAATTTTCAAAACCGCACCCACCCACCACATTTCTTCTGGGCACATGCCGCTGTTGTCTGAGGCTAATGCTGACACTAATGCTGCGCCACCTGCTCCAGAATTGTTCCGAGAGGTACTGCACTCTACGCCACCTCTTCTTGGCATACAAATCTTATTGGACAAATTTGCCTGGAGGCGGGAGGGGCCCAATGGACTTCATTGATTGAGTTTGTTGTGAGAGGATGACTGTTAACAATTGACAGAGCTTCATAAAAGAAGCTCTTGCTCTTGGGTGCTCCTTGTTGGTGCCCCCCCCCAATCCCAATTCTCCCCCACCTTTCTTATGCAGCCCTTGCTACTTAATCTACTAACCCCCCCCCCCCCATACATGCACAAATAGGCTGACACCAGACATAATTTCTTACTTCCAGTAACTATGTGGTGTCAAATCCACATTAAATAATACAACATCAAAAGAAGTCCGCACACCGTGGATGTATACTGCAGATGATGGCTTTAATGCACTCCGGAGCATTAGTGAAGCAAGCAAGTAAGTGAAAGCAAAGTAAGATAAGTGAGCTAAGTAAGCCAAGTAAGATCACATCCTCTGGCTGTTGTCCAGCCTTTATACCCCTTCAAGTCATCCCAGACAAGACCCTCTATGTTTACAGACAACTGACCAAGCCCTCTCATCCTGTTATTCCTACATTCTTTAGGTTGTGCCATTCTTTAGGTTTTGCTTACATTTCCTGGCACCAAACCTTGTCTATGCCATTTTCTGCCAGGCCTGCTCTTTCACTTAAACCAGTCTTCCTTTCCCACACTGAACATACTACAGACTTCAGTTTCACAAAACAATGATATTACACAGAATAAAGATACTACATAAAAGATATATAAACTAAAGGATATATTTCAATAAAAATCACGACAACTATATGCATGTGACAATAAACTTCCTTGTATCCTTGTAAAAGAATGTCCTCAAAGAGGTGTCATCCAGTCTCCCTTTAGCCTGTAACAGAACAGAACTCATCACGCTCCTTACTGTCCGTATTTGGCGTTCCCAAATGCCTCCCATGTGGCTTGCTTCAGGAACATTCATCAGGAAGTCACATTGCTTTCTTGCAAGGTAAGTAGAAATCCTTTCTTTGTCAAGTTCCATTAGACCTCTCTCCAACTCATTCTTTGCTCCAAGGAAATTGGTACCTTGGTCATCTCAAAGCATTCAAAAATGCATCTGTTGTGAGATCCTCCAACATTTCTAAGTGGATGGCCCTGCAGCTTAGACATAAACAACAGACCATACCGCTTGTATTCTTTTCGACCTTGTTTTGTGGCCGAAAGAGTCAATTCCGGTGTACAAGAATGGAGGAGATGGATCTACTCGGTCAACAGGTAAGTCTGCCATATGCTGTTCTTCAGTCCGTCCACGCACCTTTCTGCAAGTGACACAACTCTTGATGTGCTTGCACTACCTTGCTGGCACCTATTATCCAATAGCCGCTAGCTCTGAGCTCATTCAAGGTTTGCCCTCGGCCTTGTGCGACAGTAAGCTGTGTGACAATGCCTTCCTTAGGAAGGATCACTGGATGTTTCATCTCAACTGATGCGGAGGACATTTTCAACCTGCCACCAACCCTGAGCAATCCATTTTCAAAGATAGGGTCAAGTTGATACATCTTGTGAGTTTTTGGTAGCTTTGTGGATTTCTGACTAAACAATTTCAGCTCTTTTTCAAAGGCTTCTCTTTGTACTGCTCTGATGAGCACAAGAGCGGCTCTCTTTGTTCCTCTACACTAATGGGTCCAGACCTGTCTTTATGCGCCAGTCTCTGAATCCGAGCAATAACGTGAAGGGCTATATTCCAATCTGAGAGTCTTGACGGTCTTTGGAGGAAGCTCTCTCGTTCAACAGCATCTGTTTTCATGACTTTGACCTTTGGGTCACCTACAAGAAGCTCTGGGGATCTTTGGTTGAAAACTATTTCTGGTTCCCATAAGAACTTTGGTCCTCTGAGCCAATTTGATTCTATTAGGTCTGCCACCTTGAGACCCCTAGATGCGTGGTCTGCTGGATTCTGGCTTGTTTCGATGTAGAACCACTGACTAGGATCAGTTGTGTCTCTTATTTTCTGGACGCGATTTGCTACAAAAACATGAAAGCGCGCGCGTCATTCTTGATGTACCCGAGCACCACCTGTGAATCAGTCCAGAAAAACTCCTGATCTATTTTTAGCTCCAACTCTTCTCTAAGGACATTACTCACGGCAGCACTGTAGCTGCATTGAGCTCAAGACGTGGAATGCTGACCTCCCTTGTGGGTGCCACTCTGGCCTTACTTACGACTAATGCACAATGCACTTGTTCATCAGCAACAATCCTGATTGTTGCTGGCATCTGAAAAATGATGCAGCTCAATTTTTTGTATTGTGCTGAGGTAATCAGGAATGAAGCATCTTGGTATTTGAATTTCCTTAAGATTCTCTAGATCATGGAGCCATGTTTCCCACGTTGGCTTTAGTTCAAGGGGAACAGGTTCATCCCATCCTACACCTCGTTTGCACATCTCTTGCAGCACTCTTTTCCCAGTCAAGATGTAGGGAGAGAGAAATCCTAACGAAATCCAACAAAATGTCGTAAACACTAGCTACCGTTGATAGAATTCCTCGCCGGGTGGCTGCCTTTTCATTAAGGACGACACTGAATGAAAACGCATCCGTCTCTATGTTCCACTTCACTCCCAGCACACTCGGCATTGGAAGCTCACTATAGTTTAGGTCCACATCTTTCACTCCACTTGCACGTTCACTCTCTGGAATTGCATCCAAGACCTTCCTGTTGTTAGAGACAAATTTGTGTAAGTGCAGCTGTCCCTTACTACAGACTTCTCGTGCTTCATTCACAAGCTGGTTGGCTCTTTGAACTAAATCAACACTGATAAGCCCATCATCCACATAGATTTTTTTCCGAATGAAGACTGCAGCCAATGGGATCATTCTCATATTTGCTGGCGAGGTATTTCATGCCATAGTTAGCACATCCAGGCGATGATGCTGCTCCAAATATGTGAACTCGCATCCGGTATTCTTTGGGCTCTCTTGCTGTGTTCCCATTTTCCCACCACAGGAACCTCAAGAAATCTTTTGGGGTTACGTGGAAGCGGTGAAACATCTTAACGTCGCAATTGATCGCGATCTGATGCTGGCAAAATCTACACAGCACTCCAGTCAGAGTATTTAGATTTAACTTAGATTTTTAGATTTAGTTAGATCAGGTCCTGTAAGGAGGAGGTCATTCAGAGAGGTGCCTTCACATTGGGCAGAGCAGTCAAATACGACCCTAATCTTCTCAGACTTCCTAGGATGATACACCCCATGGTGTGGAATGTACCATGTGTTGTCTTCCTTTGGGGTAACATTTGTTTCCTCTGCATCACCATCCCTAAAGACATTGTCCATGAATTTAATGTAATCTTGCTTGTACTTGGGACTCTTTTCCATTTTTCTTTTTAAATGTTTCAATCTGACTGTAGCCAGCTGCTTGTTGTTTGGAAGCTGAGGACGCTCTCTAAATGGTAGAGGCATCTCCAGATATCCCTCTTCATTATGTTGGATAATATCCTATCCTATTTAAAAGATGCAGAAATTGAATGTCGTCTTAGGATATTGTCTTTTCTCTAGGATTTGTGTCAAGAAAATCTTTCTCTAATGCTTTGATCACAGAGGCAGGTGTGATAGGTGGAAGTTCTTTCACAGAGATGCGATGGCAGAACCCTTTGTCATTCCTTGTGTCAGTGCAAGGCATTTTGGCTCCAACTATACTCCAGCCTAACTCTGACTTGACCGCATAAGGTTCATACTCTTTCCCTGATATCACTACCTTTGGTTTCAAAGGCCAATTCATAGCCAATCAAAAGTCCTACAGGACAATTCAACAGATCTGGCATCTCTTCAGCTATGCTGAGAAGGTGAGTCCACCCTGCTGCTGTTTCACGAGTGGGAATGCTATTCTGGGATGTATTCTTGAGTGTAGCTGGTGGTAGCTCAATGTACTCTTGTAAATTGTACCCTCTCACCTTCAGTCCAACAACTCTGTGACAATTCACTATTGAACTCTTGTCAGTCATTGTTGACAACTTCAGTTTGACAGGTTCTGTGTGTGCTTGAATTTTTCCACAGACATCTTGGTCAATGAAGGTACTGCTACTCTGTGTGTCCAGTAATGCATACACTAAGGTCTCTGGACTATTCTTTGCCGCACTAGAGAGCCACACCGGAACAATCATTGAAGTGCGATCACCATTGTCCATTCTCGCGGTGCATAAGGCAATGGAGGAATTGTCCTTTTGTGGTAATGCTTCTAGCTTTTGTTCTACGGGGCATTCTTCATGAAGTGGAGATGGATGACTCCTTCTGCATATATTGCAAGTAGCCCTCTTACTGCAATTTTTTGCAACATGTCCTACTCTGAGGCACCCGAAGCACATATTGTTGCTAATGACAAATCTTTTCTTTTCCTCTAGAGGCATAGCTGCAAACTTTTCACATTTATAAATAAAGTGATTTTGTTGACAACACACACAATCTATTTGTCTTTAGGTTTGAGTGACAGGAGAGTTGGCTGAAGAACATTCTGATGCATTTGAGTCCTTTGAAGTGAAGCTTGGTCTTTGAGACACCTTTGTTGATGTTGCTAGAGTGCTGGCTTTAAGAATCTTCTGTTCTTTTCCAGTTTTCTCATCTGCTTGTAAAAAATGCAAAAAGAGAAGAAACTGGATTGCAAGCAACTCGGGCCTCTTCGGCTACAAAGTCTGAGAACTCCTTAAAGGCAGGATATGGCTTCCCTTCATCTAGTGTTTTAGTGGCGTACCGGTTCCAATGGGTTGTTGCCCAGTCAGGAAGTTTTTGTAGCAACTTTTGATTTTCTTGACAATCATCTAAAACTTTTAGACCATGAACGTAAGGCATTGCATTCTTGCCCGTACAATCTTTACTGGGATGCTGGCAATCGTTATTCACTCACAAATGGCTACGTTGTTCATGTCCATGGATGGCGATGTTTTCGACCACACCAAGCACTACCTCTTCACTGCGGCTCTTAAGGCAGTAGGCTACGTTACGTTGTTCACTGCTTAGAACACGTTCTTCACTGCCTGATCAAACGCAGTAGGCAATGTTTTCACTGCTTTTCCAGAATAGGCTACGATATTCACTGCCTTATCAAAGGCAGTAGGCCACGTTTTTAGCTGCTCCCAAACTTATTTTTTTTTTACAACTGTTTACACACGTTTTCAAAACTCTGTGTCTATTTTTCAAAACTCCACACACAAAACCCACAATTGCTCACACAAAATGCAAAATGCCTCAAATCTCCTGCAAAATGACACACAACAATCAAAATGTCGCAACCTCTTTAAACCAAACATTCGCCTCACATTACAAACACTTTTTTCATAATATGACATTTTGGATACATCATTTTTAAAAGTGTGGGGGTTGTGGGATAGGAAAATGAAACAATCCGGCCAAATTATAAATAACTCCCTACAGGGACATTGTAAGTATTTTCTGAGAGGGGTGCGGACTATATTGGTGTCCGGGAGATTCTCCCCCGAAAAAAAAAATGAAATTTTGATTGCTAAACACGCCATTTTAATGCAGTTTGGGAGCATGGGCGGGCCCAGATGTATTAAGGGCCCCCCACTTATTGTTGTATATGTGGGGGGGGGGGGGGGGGGGGGGTTTGGGGGTCCTCCCCCAGAAAATGTTTAATTTGTTTGATGTGATATTCTGTATTCTGGTGCATTTTGGGGATGGCCAATACTAAATTCAATCAGATTCATAGCCTACATCCTGATTTGTTGATATTGAGGCAATGATTCCATGCAAAGGTTTGGGCTTCAGGGCCCCCTGACCCCTTGGGCCCCTGGGCCTGGGCCCGGTAGGCCCGTGCAGTAATCCATCCCTGTTTGGGAGGGACAGAAGAAGCAGTGCCCCTTATATGTGTGGCTCATGTGACATGTAGGCCTACATAATCTACCTGCTATCACTTCACTATTTGACACTATACCCTACCTGGAGACATATCTCATGTTATAAATCAAGAAATCATTTCAGAAATTATGTTTTGTGCATATGGGTTAGCAGGCTACAATAAACTGCCTAACAGACAGCAGCCTAATTTCGAGGTATCACTAATATCTATTAAATAAATGTAAATGACACAGAATAGTGACAGAACTGTAAGCTCAAATTAAAAAACGTTTGAAGTCTACCCAAACATATGCAAAGGGAATATAAATAAATTGTGTTGCATATAGTGTTGCATATAGTGCACTTAATGTAAATGTAAAGATTATGATTAGCCGTTTCTATGCTTTTTCCATTGATAGTTACAAAAAGCCACGTTGTTGTTTAAACTATTGTTGCTTCTAGCCCACGTTACCTCCAGTTTCACTTGCTGCAGGGACGCACACATTGCATGAGCGCTCATAAGCGTTCTATTTGAGTTCTACATGCTGGAAATCTTAGTTCTCAGATGTAAAACTCAAATGTGTCTTGACGCCGCCGTTAAGATCAAAATAAGATGTTCTAAATGGAACGCGGTCGTATTTAAGATATTACGATAGATGTACCACTACGACACACACTGACAGTGAAATGCCGCCGACATTTCACTGTCAGTTTGTGATCAGATCAAATAAGACGTTCTAAATGGAACGCGATGTAATTAAGCTGTTCAGATCTTTTCCAAACGTCTTGGAGACGTATGTGTGCTGACTGGGCTATTTCTATATAGTTCATGACACCAAATGAATAAGTATTTCTGATTGGGGAAACTTTTAGCCTAGTTTTTTCCCCGTCCGCGGTTCCATACCATCTTGCTGCAAATGATCAGACGTGTGAAGCACCGGGCATAACTTAATTTCGCGGCTGTGTTAATTGTTGAGGAGGCCCATAGTTTGAGAAAAGCTGCAGATCATAGACAGAAAAAGCATAATGCTCTGAGAACAGTAGCCAAAGGTCTTTTTGCAGAAACAACAAGTGCCTTGGTGCGCGCACCCCCGCTTTCACTTTGACTCCCTGCATTTCTACATTGTGACAAAAACTCAGTCAGTCATAGTGAATTTTCCAGATAATTTGTTGTTGCGAATACAGTATTTTACAGCTAACAAGAAAAAAGCAAAGCAGAATACAGTGACCACCAGATGTACATGGAGTTCTTTGCCTAAGACGGAAATGACTGACTATACTATCAAATTGCTTTGCTTTTTCCAAAGACAAGTGTGTGTTTGTGTGTGGGGCGGGGGGGGGATGGGGGCATTACTGTAAGTCTGATTACTGTAATTTTCCTTTCAAAGTATCTGCATTGGTTCTGAATATTTCAACCGGAAATCCTCTAGGAGCATATTGAAAGGGTCCATACCTATATAGAGAGTATATCTATTCATAGACCTATACTAAGGCAATGATTGGATGGTGTTCAGTTAAGTAAAGAGTGTTTACACATGTGAAGAGAGAGAGTGAAGCACTGGTGATTTGGTGTGGCATGGATTGTGTTTTAAAAAAACGAAATCAAGTTACTTCCTGTTAGATTTTTGTGTGTTAGGTAGAAAATTGTGTGTGGTGTTTTGCAAAATGTGTTTTAGTCAATTGAAAACTGAGTCAAACACTGAGAATTAGTATATGGTTTTGCAGATTTGGTGTGGGGTTATGATGTTTGGAAGACATGTTTAGAAAATTGTGGGACAAGAAAAGATTTAGTGTGTAAGCAATGGAAAAAACTAATACATTCTCACATGAGCATATTGTAGGCCTACATAATTATGTTCTTAAGAGTCCATGAGTAAACATTCATCTTGCTCATGTATTAAACTAGTATTAATGGCCTTAGAAAACATTGCACTATTATATTACAATACACACATGAAACAACATCACAAACAAACATACCGTGTGCACCTTCTGACCAGAAATTTAGGAGTTGCTGTCTCGATAAACTGTTTACTCTTTCACTCTTTCTCTAGCACACCTAACTCCGTGTGCAGCATAACACCAAAAGGACTTCATGCTCATTTTGCACTGCTATTAGTTAGGCTGATCACATGACCACAGTAACTTGAATGAAATGCAACTAACTAGTTTGACCTGTAGGTGCCACTATTTTGCAACCCTTGTAAACAAAACTCACATAGACAAATTATTATTAATATTTACATTACATTATTGTAAAAACAAATAACAACAAATACATATTTTAAAGAAAGAAAAAGACCTGTGACCTGTGTTCTCAGCGACAGCTACAATTCATATAAATGCCCTCAGTAAACAGCACACCAAACAGAAAGCAAACAGTTACAAACAGTCACGCACTTGGCTTCATAAGAGATTGCGCGTGCCTGCCCTCACGGACTCGCGATTGCGCTGACTACCGGACAGCGGTAAAATAAACGGGAGACCGGGCGACAGCGGCATCATGCCGGATTCGAACCGGCGATGCTGGCACAATTCTTCATGTGCTTCGCACAGCGACGTCCTCTCCATAGTGCTACGGAAGCGCTGTTTAACCTAGTGCTCGGTGTTATAAACATTATTAGAGTCTCGTGAGTGACGCTGTCTATTGCGTGTAGGTCAAAGGTCCTCCCTTTCGTAAAATTGATTTTTATTTCTCTGGCTGTTGCAATTGATATTAATGATTAATATGAATGCCCTCAGTAAACAGCACACCAAACAGAAAGCAAACAGTTACAAACAGTCATGCACTTGGCTTCATAAGAGATTGCGTGTGCCCGCCCGCACGCACAGACTCGCGATTGCCTCTGACCGCCGGACACCGGACAGCGTAGCGTAACGGGTGACAGTTGCGGCCACGGCATCATGCCGGTGGCGATGTTACTGGCATAATTCTTTTGCAGAGCGACGTCTTCTCAATAGTGCTAATAATCCTAGACAACACAACCTAGTTTGTTTATAGGCTGCCTAGGTAGAAACATGATTGAGCGAAATGATCTGAAACGAGAATGAGCCATTCAGAACTCTTCCCTTTATGATTTCAAAACCATCTGGACCAAGTCTGTTCACGACCGAAGAACAAAAGTGTTAAAGCTTTTATCCTCCAAGCTCGGGGCCTTTGCTGTCGAAGCAAAGCCATCATGCAATATGCTTGTGTTTGCAAAGGAACAGGCACACAAATGGACCGTTCTGAATAGGGGTTCTCAGACAGGGTTGGAGAAGGTGTTGTGATGTTTCTTCCTTTTGGTATTTTGACCAAAATATGACAGAAATTAAGACCTCAAGAAAGTAATTACAAATGGTGCAAAAAAAGGGAAAATATCTGACCTTTAAATATTACTCTTATTCTGGTAATAGGTTACATCAAACACATTGGTGTTAGATTTACTCCACATCATGTATATGAAGTGTAGAAACATTAGCATTAAATGAAAGTCTGGGATTACAGGTAAACCAACAATATATTTATTAAGCATGATCAAACATCAGACTGATATTAAATTGTCAGTTTGTTCATGCATGTGAACAGGATAATGAAGTATGTTGCATCTAACCACCGTAACAACTTTGTACGGCATAATTAACACTGCTCGCAAGAATTATTTGGGAAATGCATGAAAGGCTGCAGCAAGCAAAATATGATCAAAAGAATTCACCGCATCATCTATAGTCTATGTTCTGTGCTAGCTGTTCTGTTCTGTGCTAGCTGTTCTGTTCTGTGCTAGCTGTTGATTTGTGTAGTGCAGTTTTCTTTTTCTTTCCCCCGCTCCTACTAACTTGCTAGATCATTCTTGTGTATGTTTGTGTAATGACTTCAAATAATAATACTGTGCAGGCGTTTGGGTTTGGGGTGGGGAGTGGTGTTACTGCTAAACTGGTGTTGATGGATGGGTAAGTAGTAATGGCAATAGTTAATATGGTGCCAATATGTGTGCATTCTGGTGGTGTCTGCATTATAAAAGCAATAGAAGTGAGATTTGGCACAGTAGTATTATTGAGTGTCAATTTCTAATAATGTATCAAGCATGGCATGTAGGGTGGAGTTAAATGCTGGTGTGTTAAGGAAATGTTTTTTTTTTTTACTGAAATGGCATATACTTTTAAGGATTTATAACTGTACAGACTTGCAGCTCATGCCTTTGGCATTAAATGAACTGTTCCAGCTTAGAAAATGTAGATTAATACCACAATGTATGTGAGAGTATACTGTGTGTGTGTGTGTGTGTGTGTGTCTATGTCTGTGTGTCTGTGTCTGTGTGCCTGTGTGTGCCTGTGTGTGTCTCTGGTGCTCAGTGAAAGAGTGTCTGTCCCCAGGGTAAACCAAACTGGTGATGAGCTGCTCCTCTACTGAAGCTGCATGGAGTAAGTAGCTGACTGTATGTGCCTGTTTGCTTGCTTGTGCAAATCCTATGGAATGTAAATGGACATGAAGACCACACCAGGGTCAGAGATGTACACTGGACAGAGTGCAATGTCCCATTGTAGAGCTCGCTTCCGGAGTGTCCACTCAGTCTTTATTGCTTTCTCAGCCTTGCTCTCTGAGGCTTCGGCCGTGCTGGCACCATGATCCCCTTGCCCCCTCACACTACTGCCATGGTTACGGTGTGCCCATGAGTAGGTAGAAGGTGAGGGCGACGATGAGGAGGAGACACAAGGGAGAGTTGAAGGTCTGGTAGGCGGTGGATGGCATGAAGATGTCCTCATATTTATAAATGCTGATCATGCGATCTGACACGGGTGGAGAGTCTATGTCATGCCTGGTGATGGATCCTGTAATGGGAGAGACAAAGGACCGCGGTCAAAGAAGCATGCACACACACACACACGCACACATGCACCCACACACACATACACACACACGCACACACACACACACACATACACACACACACACACATGCACCCACACACACATACACACACACATACACAAACACACACACACACCTTTTACTGCAGCCAGACACTCACCCTGTATAGCAGGTCCCCAGGCAAACAGGTAGTACCAGCTGAGGTGCAGGTCAACCAGTGTTTCCTCGCGGGGTACGTAAAGTGGCCGCTTGAAGCGGCACGTCACGCGTCCATTCTCGAATATACCCTCCTCATCTCGCGCTGGGTTGCGCTTGATCTCCTTGGCCCACTGGCCCACATTGTAGAAGTGGTGGATACGAACGCGGCCGTTGTCATCATGAACACAACCCATCACATCATCACCACCCTGACAGAGGAAAGAAAGAACCTGTTACACTGTGTACAGATTACGTACAGTGACCAGCTAAATTCCTATTACTGTTCTGTACAGTTTAATGACCAACTTATTTAATATTACTGTTATATTTCATAAGGTGCTCTGAAAGATTTCATATTATATTATTATAACATGTTCTTTTAATGTTGAAAGCTAAATCAAAATGACATAAACCTGCCCTCACTCATTGACGTCGGTGAGGGCAGGTTGATGGAGATATTTTCTTTACATTTTTTCAATTCAGTTTCATATGCATATTTAGATTTTGCATGCATTTAGCTGACACTTTAATCCATAGTTACTTACAGATACCAATTGCAGGGGCCAGTCTCACTGGAATAACTCAAGATTAAGTGCCTTACTCAAAGGCAATGTGGCAATTGGAAATCGAACCCTCATATTTTGCGACTGCTGTATGTTAGCCAAGTTCCTTAGCCACTACACGACCACCGGCCTTAATATGGTGCCTTCATTTATTTATACTTCTTAGAGCAAGTGGCAGTAGTAAGCAAACGGGGGGTCGGTGGCAAGAAGGCTGAAGGGGAAAAAATAAGCAGTCAGCCTTGTTCCTTCATTTCTCTGTAGTCTATGTGTAAACCACTGCTTCTAATATGACTGCTGCACAGATAGCATGCATGTAACTCAACACCCAAACATTGCCCATTACCAGATTCATCATTTGTCTTTAAACCTCATTCCTCTTGGCTTCTTACCATTTTCTTATCCGATGAGAATCCCACAGCAACCCATCCATCTGTGTCAGCACTCAGCTCAAACTCCACATCTGTGCCGATACGCCGGAAACTCAGGAAGTAGTCACATGTTTCTGCATCGCAGCCTGGCTTCCCATATCTACACAAGGATACGCACACCCCATAGTCAGACATATTACAAAGGACTTACTTTCTCTTATGTTAATAAACAGTGACCCATAAGGCCCTTAAGATTTTGCCGTGAAATGTGACCGGCTATAGTAGGATGTGTTAGTTTGAAATAGCGAAATGAATGAATGAATGAATGAAGTCTGGTTGAGATGTGAAGTGCTGAAACACAAACAACAGCGCCTGGTTTAAGGGAAGCACAGGATATTGGTCTTTTTTGTGGCTCTTGACAAAAAGCAATAAGCCAGCAACCTTATGCCATCTATACTGAGCCAAGTCCTTGCTGTGCAGTGCCATGTTCAATCTTTGTACGGTCAGGAAAGAAGAGAGTGTTCGATTGTGCATGTAAACTCTCTGACACAGACACAGAAGAGCTAGTCCAAAAGGCCAGCCCAGTAGAACAGACTAAGCACACACATGAACATAAGCACCTACTGTACAGCCCCAGAGTGCACAGTAAACATTAAGGACGGACTGTTTTCATCCATTATGCCCATTAAGAGTTTTCAGCCTTCAGTCTAATTTCTGCTATCTCAAACAGCGTTGTTTGAGTAATAGATTTTAGCCCACTGTGCACGGAGTACTATTTGGGTACAAATTAGTGGACACACTCTGTCTCTATTTGTGTGTGCTTGCTTGAGTTCAGTTCACATCAAACATTAAAAATGCAGAAGTTTCTAAGGCTTCTGCTTGATCTGCCTCGTTATTGATACATGAGCAAACACACAGCTGAGTCACTAACCAAACTGCCACATATTTAAGGAGTGTTTTCTTCTCACCTCACACAGCCCTTAGTTACTCCACAGTCAGTGACTTTGATCCGTGCAAAGGGGTCAACAGGAGGAGCGGTGGGAAAAGGATAACCTGGAACCAAGAAACACACACACAATGACTACAGTGTTTCCCATACATTGACTTATTTGTGGCGGCCCACCACAATATTAACACTGACCACCACACAATGATTTTCCAGGTTGTACTAAATTACGCTTAATTCTGGTTAGCATCATAACCACGCTGTGCTAATTTGTCAAAAACTGTTGCATTTAAGTTAATTCTGCAAACCAACCACCACAAATGGAATTCAATCCTCTGAAAAAACACTGGACCATGTGGTTTAATGTCTTCTCTTGTCCCCTCAATCACAATGAAATTGAATTGGACAGGAAGTTAGTAATATATATCAATATATATATATATATATATATATATATACACACAAAAGTCATATAATTTAATGGTGTATTTCAGGTAATATCAATAAAATTGCAGTTATGTTGAGTAATTGAGTAAGGATAAAACAAACAACAACTGTTTTACTGAAATTACTTTATCAGTGCGTTTTGGAACCAAACTCTTCATATATAGGGTAAGGAAACCTACACTGACAACAGTAGGCTACTTAAAATAGTTTGGTTGATCAGAGGTACACACACACACACACACACAGCTGCAAATAATGCAATCCTCAATATACTTTATTTCACTGTATCCACACTGTCTCACTAAAACCTGACCCAACAATGCCTTCTGCTCTAGCCATGGCTGGCAAACACTGCTTGCATCCTCGGTGAACGTTGAAGATCTAAAATGAGTAAAGACAACCCAGGCGGGGGGAGGAAAATAAGGGGCACAGGAATGGAGCGACAGCGGGGTGCTGACCATGGTGCTGATGGCACTCACGGTAGATGCGCTCGCAGGCTATTTGATAGATAGATAGATAGATACGTTATTGATCCTCAAGGGGAAATTCAAGATTTTGCACAATACGGGTTTTCTTTCAAGAGTCTTTCGTTAATTGTACATGGCTAATGACAGTAGGGCATAATATCACGACATTTTACATAGCCTACAGCTTGAAATCCCCCTCAAATTCTCTGATAGACTGACATCTGCGTTCGATGGGCTAGGGATAACCCGTTTATCAGAAAGTCCTCACTTACCGTCATCAGAGAGATATCTGGATTCCAGGAATTCGGAGGCGAAGGTGCTATACGAGTCCTTATGGTGCTCTTTATGGCCAGGCTCTCCGTGTTCCCCATGGCCGCCCCTGAGAGCGCTGTCATCGGTAGGGCTAGTGGTGACTCCAAACCAGAGCTCCGGGCCCAAGAGTAGCAACATCGGTAAAGGAAACACGGACATAGCTAGATTCATTCAAGAGCAAGAACTAAAAATTAAACTGACATTAATATCCTCGTTCCTGTGTTCAAGCCGTCATTTTGTTGTTGAACTACAAGTAGCCTATTTAGCCAGCGTTTCGGCTGTATGGCCCCCGCTCGACTCCCGTTAGCGTCGCATCATTAGCTCGAACAGCCTTGATCTGAATCTGAGAAGGCTAATAACGCTGGTATTAGCTCTCATGTTCTGGACGGGGTTCGTGAGAGGCCTAAAGAGGATAAACCATCAAGTAGCCTATGTAGAGGGATTAGCAACGGATCTACTAAAACAGCTGGCAGAATGGGTGGTCAAAGTCTGTGAGGGATATTGCTCTGATTTGTAAGGGTAACTGGAAATAAATCAATTAGTATCTTATTCAGTAGCCTATTTGTATTTTTTGTTTTGTTTGTTTAATTGGAATCATTTTGTATTTTGCCTATTTTCTATCGCTCATGGTTTCGTCCACCCCCTCCCTCAATATCAATCAATATTGTGGTCCAATAGAAATGTGTGACGTGTCTTATCTGGAACGAATGTAGGCCTATTTCATTCATGCTTATTTGACTGTGATTTTATAGACCTACATTTATAGTAGCCTATTCGAATGTATTGATGTTTACAACCGTCAGTTATCGTAATAAACAGCCTACAGAAAACCGTTTAGCCTATGTCGTTGCTGTTTTTATCTGCATTTTATTTACATCAGAGGGGAAGGGATTTACCCTATCAAAATAGTTTCTATTGGTCCAGTTACAGATCAATTATGGAACCCCCTTTCTGATCAAACGAAGACACTGGAAGTCATCAGACAGACAAATAAAACATACAAAAATAATCATTCATAGGCTGAGAAACCTGAGAAACACACCAGAATGAAGTGCATCTGCTTTGGCCTACAAATGGCCTAAAATTGGGATGGCACAATCACCCATCTTTCAAATAAAAACATATTCAGGTATACAGTAGACTTAGATCCTTAAGTCCTGAGTAGAGACTTCTCAAAGCCACTCTTTTTTTCAGTTCAGAGGGGTGCATTTTCAAACACAGGCCTACTGCCCAGGGACAGGTCATTCTGATTAAGGTAATTCACAAACATGTTCTCCTATGATAAGGCATCACAATGCAACTTGCCTCTACTCACTTTGTATCTGTGTTGTAAAGATATTGCTCTTGAGGTCTCCCTATAGTTGAGAAGCACACTAATAAACAAACTAAATATGCATCTGGGGGCAATGTTCCTACCCAAACATAGAAAGTTCCTAGGACGCCTATAAAGGGCCGCTAAGACAATGGCAGAAGTGCTGTTCGGTTAAGAGGTTATGTGCCATCAAAATGATTTTGGAAACGTTATGTTATGGTAAAAAACTCTGTGCTGTAGTTCATTTTACAGTACTAGAGTGCACCACAAGATGGCAGTGCTGGTCTAAATACACCTATTGGACAAAGCAGAATACGCCTGTTCATTGACACCATCATCAGCAGATGGCAGTGTTGTTTCTTAGTTTATCTGTTTCAGATATGTGTGGTTGCACAGGATGTGTATATGTGTGTGTGTGCATGTATATGTGAGTGAGTGAATGTGTGTATGTGCATTTGAGAATTTGGTACTCCTTAAAGACTGACATGATCTTTCATTCTTAATTCATAGATAACCCCACCCCCATCAGACGCCGACACACACATACACACACACACACACACACACACACACACTCACACCATACTTGACCCCATCTCCACCCAATCGATTGGTCCTACTCGAGTAGTCTTGGCCAATTAGACAGCATTTATCTGGGCTATTATATTCCACTCAGAACTGTCTAATAACCTCAACCAATTAGCATCACAACATGAACACACACACACACACACAACCTCACACTCATGCATACAGAGACAGAAAAATATACATGCACACATGGACACCCTGCCACGACCACCGTGTCTAATAGCTTTAACCAATTACCACAGCTGTGCTGGAGGTGACAGAACCATGAGATCCCCTCGCGCTGTAATGAAGAACCCACGGCATACCTGCCTTATCTTAATAACCTCTCCCACACACACACACACACACACACACACATACACACCTATTAAATGTCAGTGTATCTCTCCTGGATGTGGGTGACTGACACAGAGACAATGGCTGCAGGTCCTATTCACAACTTGAAGAATCCTGTGTGTGTATAAGACAGCTGTCTGTGTTTAAAAACATCTTTATTTCAGCATCTTGCTTTTGTGGAAATTGACTAACCTAAGATATTATTACCTAACCCACACCACGTCTGTTGAACTGGGCACAATTATTGAGTAAGCATTTGCATTTGGTTCATCTCAGTGTAGTGTCTGTCTTTCTCTTTCTCATGTGTTACAATAAGTTATGCATGAACATGTATAACAAAATTAAAAGCACACACAAACACCACACTTTATCCTGTCAAGGGACCTTAGACTTTGGGAAGGGAGTAAGCACAGCTGGCATGTCCATCTTCCTGACTTTGATGGACATGCACACCCACATACACGCGCGCACGCACACACACACACACACACACACACACACACACACACACGCTTACACACACATACACACACAGGAGGATCAATAAATGTCTGTGTGGCTGGCTCTGAGCAGGGCTGTCTGGTGGGGTCTAATCTCCCAGAGTCCCTGTTTTCCCTGGGAGCCCATTATGACTACACGCGCACTGTTAGCACATTAATCTGCTCATAGTGTGTCACACCAAATCCCTTCCCCCATGGGAAAAAACAATTGTGATACATAATGGTAGGCCTATGTGTTTGTGAGGGTGTGTGTTTATGTGTGTGTGTGTGTGTGTGTGTGTGTGCACCTTAAATTTGAGAGGAATTCATATCTCCTTATTATTGCTTTGTTTATAAGCTAGGTCACATGTGCTCTTAGCTGTTTGAATGCACGCTGGTTTCTGTCTGTCTGTCTGTTTATCTATCTATCTGTCTATGTATCTATTGATCTATCAAACAACTGAATTAGAAAAATTGATCAAATGAAGAACGGCTGTTTTAGTAAATCTCGATACTTCGGTACTTGGTTTTAGCACATACAAAACACTTGTGATTTATGTGCCTATATTGTCCTCAAAAATTATGTTTCTTTGTCTACATGTATTCTCTCATCATTACCTCTCTATTACCTTCTCAATGGTTTGCTTTTAATTATGATTCACTTTTGTTTATATACTTTTTCATATATTATTCTAAAGTATAGAATAATATATAAAAAAACACTTAATGTGCCACTTTCATGGAGAGCCTGGCTATATGTGGTTGATAATTACATATTAATGAAAAAAGCCAAGAGCTTAAGCTCTATACACCTTTCTCATCGGGGAGAAATGACCAATATTTGCTTAATCAAGGTACACCACAGCAAGCATTTACAAGCTGATCTCCGGTCCATCCACATCAACACACATTGTTTAAAAAAGGGTATAGTATTTGCAGTTGTATGCATTTGAATGCATAGATATGACAGATAAACAATTTGACTCTCAAAAGTGTACAAAAAGCTGCCGCACATATAGAACATTTTCTTACATTACAGAATGTTTATTGTATAATGTTTCATACCAATTTACACACTGATAGGACGGTGTTTTTAAAAAATAACAATCTACACCCAAATCATTAACATATAACAATTCTCTCATTTTTGCACATTCACACACCTTTTCACTTATCCACTTTTGGATTAAAACTAAAGGCTTTTTGGGAGCAAATCACAAATTATGCTGGGAGTTAAAAAGGTTTTTCAATACCGTAAAACAGCCCTAACTTTGTTATCATTTATAGTACATGATGTCTCACTGATAGGAATAAGTGCACTTACGGCATACGGCTAACACACACACACACACACACACACACACACACACACACACACACACACACACACACACACACAAACACAGACAGATATGCACAAACCCTCATTCACTCCCACAAAATGACCCAGTATGATCACAGATATTACAGCTACTGATGTGGACATTACCCTCATTCAGTGTTTATGACTACACACTTAATGCACACTCTCATACACACAAATATACACACGAGGTTGTAATCATCACTTATTACTCTCTTAACCAGACCATCTATACTGAAGATGGATGGCACTGTGCAGGATGCACACATACACACACACATACAGCTTCATAGTCGTGTGATGGATATACGGTCACTGTGTGTGTGTGTGTGTGTGTGTGTGTGTGTGTGTGTGTCTGTGTAACTATGAATTTCATGTATATAGCGGGGATAATCTGTAGTAAAAGAGACAGTGCTGCAGATTCGGCTTTAATTGGTCTCTATAAAGTCATGGAGGATATACAGCGTGCAATGATTTAACACACACACATTAAGAGAGAGAGAGAGACGAGCAAGAAAAATGTTGGAATAGAGGTGTGACTACACTGTTGGAAAAGCCAGGCAGTGCACATGAATGAAATGAAGTAACGAGTGAGCAGGAGAGGAAAAGAAGAAGAGGACCGATACAGCAGCAAAGACTAGCAGGAAAAGGGGCTGAATGACTCAAATGGAGAGAGGTGAAGAGAGTGAACAGGACCATAGACGAGTGAGGAGAGAGGCTAATGTAAAAAGGCAGTCTACGGGAGTTACTTTACAGTAATAGGTTCACAATTCTAACAATCACTGGGTGTCACTGTAGTCAGCAGTGTAACTTTCACTTACATACGTACGGCACACATGCTCTGCCCCTCTATCTCTCTCTCTCGCTCATATACACACACAGGGACAGGCCCCTAAGCAGTGATTATCTGAGCGGGCAGCTGAGGGACCCCTCCAGGCCCTTGCCTGCCAATAATTAGCCCAGTTAATTACAACCATATTGCAGGTTAAGCCACTGAAATTACCCTCGAGAAACACCTGCCACCACACACATAGCGATAGGTACATATGCACAACGGCCACAGACCCAAACCTCCCAGCGCACAGATGTAGACAACACATTACACAGTTTCACACATTAACACTGTCAGATGCATACATTCGCAAACTACTGTATATCAATGCAGTCTCACACACACACGCACGCACGCACATACACACACACACACACAGGTGGAACTGAACAGTGGGGAAGAGGAGAGGATGGACAGATGAAGTGATAGCTCCAGGTCCTGGGATCCAGAGGGAATCTCTATCTATCACTCTCGCTCCTCTCCGCTCCTCCTGCTCATGTCTGTCTCACAGCCCCCCCCCCCCCTTACCTCAGGCCAGCTACACAGGAGGTGAGCATGCTTTCAGGAAGGAGGAGAGCTGTCAGACAAACCAAAGGGAGACAGAGATGGCAAGAGTTATGCAGAGATTGCTTTTTTTGTACTGTTGACAGCTGATGGTGTAATTTGCCTTCATATAATTTTCTTACATAAAGATATATGGTTTGACACAAGCAACCAAATGACATGACGATGACAAAATGTTTACAAAACATGTTCTCAGGAAAGAGTCATGTCTCTTTCCTGGTTTACAGATATTCCTTATATTCTTATTGCTGGATTTATAGATATTCCTGTTACAGTGTCACTCAAGCATAGGTGCATTCCTGAATTTTCCGAACTGAAAAAACGGCACAGTGTAAAAGTGTACAATACAGAAAATAGAATTTCAATGCCAGCAAAACTATTTAGATTTTTTCTACCTCTAGTCCAGACCAGTAAAATGAAAAATAAGTTGATATATAAATATATAAATATAGGAAGTCAAATATAGAGGAACATATGTGCATATGGGCTAAACTTGATTGAGTATTAACAAAACAAAAAGCATTCATTTGTGATCATCAGCACTAGAACCGTTTCCTTTTCACTCTTGCTTCTTCTTCTTCTTTGTTCCTGCTCCCTCTGCTCTTTTAACCTGGTGACTCTTAATTAATAGCTGTGCAGATATATTCATTTAACAACATACAGACACTCATGTCCATACACTCATGTGCAAACACTTAAACATGCTGTATTATTCAGTGAGAGTATAAAACAAGGTGTGTGTGTGTGTGTGTGTGTATGTGTGTGTGTGTGTGTGTGTGTGTGTGTGTGTGTCCGTCCGTATCCGTGTCCGTATCTGTGTGTGTTTTGGCACCTTGTTGGCCCTTGTTAATCCTCATGCCTCCATTACCGGGTGTATTGATAATGTTCATTAGCATATTGATAATGGTCATTAGCATATTAATGATGATTGGATGGATGTTATTGTTTGTTATTGTTTGTCCTGGGGATTAATCATCGTCTACAGCCTTGGACCTGACAGCTCAATCAGTGCATCTCTCTCTCTCTCTCTCTTTCGCTGTCTCTCTCTCTCTCACACACACACACACACCCTGGACTCAATCAGTAGCACCATCTCTGAGCTGCTTTGAGTGAGTGCCATGGCTTTGTTTCCCGCTAAATGAGCGCGCTCACACACCAGATTGATTGACATGACCCCCTTGCCCCCCCCAGCTGCTTCTCAGGTGAAGTGTTCTCCAGCTGGGCCACGGTCTCACTGGCATTGGTGTTACTACGATGGGGGCACAAATTCCCATGATGCCAGACAGAAATTGTTTTCTCTAAGACACACATGCAAACACATAAACACAGTGGGAGAAACACACATTTACAAACACACAAACACACACACGCACACACACACGCACACACAAATGGAGATTAATGATGGTTTAGATGAGCTTTTCTACATGTACATTTGTGTGTGTGTGTGTGTGTGTGTGTGTGTGTGTGTGTGTGTAGTGGTTGTGGAGGGGCGGGAAGCTTTGTGGTTATGCTAAGAGGCATATTCATTCAGGGGAGGGGGGACTGATGGGGGATGGCAGGACTAGGGGGAGAGAGAGAGAGAGAGAGAGAGAGAGAGTATGATTAGTGAATATGTAATGTGCCACTGGTTGACTGACAGCTCACTGAGGACTGGATACCTGCCAGATTGCCTAAAGCCATCTACACCGCATCCGCCCACCCCCACTAGACACACAGGGGAAACTGTCCATTTCACATTAAAAATAATTTGAAAAGCGCAGCTATGTCTTTAACAAACTTTTTGACATTCCTGCATCAAGCATAACGTGTCTTTTCCACTGCATGTAATTTATCTTTTTATAGAGCCCATCACTGCGCCCGTTATGCGGCCACGCGCGCACGTTATTGATTGCTTTATTAAAAACTCCCCCTGAGATTGTTTTACGCTGCACGTGTAAATCACGGATAACCCTTACGAGATATATGCTAATACACCCCAGTGTTTTATGGAAGCAGTAAAAAGCTGAAATCCATAATTTGTTAACGTGTTCCAACTTCCATGTGAAAGGACGATCTCTGTGTGAATACAAATGGAGACCTTTCACCTGTCAGCCTAGCGAGGAAGCCTCACTTACACTGTGTGCCACACGTGCGAACACATCCTTCAGATAGCTGACACTTAACCTTGCCGTTCTCTAAGGTTGTGCTTACCTGACCTGGTTTATCTAGGCGGTTGATTTACGCGTTTGCGATGCTTGCAGCCTATTCTCTGGGTTTTAATGCATGATTAAAGCGCAATCAGCTGGGTGGATAAAAATACGCCTTCATATTTAATACCAGTGAGTGCTAATGAGCGGACACAAGGGCTCGCGACCTCAAACTGCCTACAAAACGAATGCTTGGTCGCGTGGCTATGCATCTGACCGTCTCACGTTACCGCATTAAAGTCTGTTTTAAAAAAAACACTCCCCCAGGATAATTAATTATAGGCTACATGCCCGCAAAGCGCGCTAGAACCTCGTTTCTTATCACCGGTTTCCAGGACACACAAAATGCGGGTCTCTGGTGCCTCTCGGGCCCAACTGCACAGCTACCTAAGAGAAATTGCAAGAGGAGGTTATGTAAAAAATGTAGAAGTCCATAGCGGCATGGATTGACGTCTGCTTTCGGACAGCTCAGAAGATGTGGTGTCTAGGGTCCTTCACTTTCAAAAGAAATCTAGGATTGCAGTCAAGGTGGCACTCTGGTAGGGGCAGGTATTGATCCTCATGAAGAGTGCTATTGACCTGACCATTGTATTCTAAGTGACTCTGCCTCCTCTCTCACTGTCTCTTACTCAATAAGACAGACCTCTATCAGGGGATAACCAGTTCGAAAGCACCAGCAATTTCTGTATTTAAAATCAAGTGTGAAGCTGCTGCAATGATTCTTGTCAGGGATCTTTCTTGCCCATGAAACACATCACACTGTCATATGTATGAAAGTGTGGGCAAAGAATAATTAATGTAGTCGTAACACTAAAATGTTTTGGGAATATCTTTCTCCTCATGTCTATAAGACAGCACTTTCTGATAACAAAACGTCTCTGGCAAAAGGTGTCTTGAAGGGAGAAATACAGAACACTTCATTTCTGAATATACAAGGTTACAAATGAACATAAAATAAACAGTCATTTATAATGCTAATTGTCCTGCTATTTAGTACAGCTGAGTGCATGAATCATCAGCTTTAATGAGTTTTCCATGCATTAGGCCTACACATGCTTGCTGTAGTATGGATGTACTCTCAGGGGTATTTTTTATTCTGTTGGGGGTTTCCACACTGTGTGCTGTTATCTTCTACTAAATATGTTTGGTTTCACGCTTATCCACAGCACTAATGTTGGAGCTTCACCAACAAAATGGATTAACATATGATACTTACAACAGGGAGTAAAATTCAGACATCACAAGGCCCCAAAGTGTCACACCAGTGTGAACCAGTCTGCAGAAGTGTGAAGGCATGGAGAATATATATAAGAGGTCTTTAACTGAGTATTTGGAGAATATATATAAGAGTTCTTTAACTGATTATTCTGAATATTTGTTTTGGGTTGGCTGTGCGGTAGTATGTGCCATATTATATATAATGCTTTGTTATTTTGTTAGAATTTGCCACTCTGTAATATTGACAATATTGCTGATGTTTTTGTATAGTAGTGTCTGAATGTTTTCCTATTTCAACTGAATTACATTGATATAAAAAAATACTTAAACATTACTATATTAATATTTTTTATTACATTGTATTATACTGTAAAATTGCCAGTTCTCCACAGAATATCGATATGCGTTTTTACCATATCCCATTCTGTTGTAACTGGAAACATTTTGAACAAGAACTCAGGGCTTGACCCTGAGGTTGCCCCCAAAGGCTCAGACCTGCAGCCTTGCTATTGGTACTAAGAGCCATTGTTGAGATTTTAAACCAAAAGGTGGGATTATTGTGGAATATTTTCTACTGGGCCAGGTTTTACTACCAAAGTCTGACCTGTCTGATGATGTACATTTACACTTCAGGCACAAGTGGGTGTGATTGGGCTGCTTGACTGGTGTGGATATGGATGTGTGATGTGTTACTCATGGGCCTTCTCTGATTGTTTAACACTGTAAAGCGCCATGAGACATGCGTAATGTTTTGGCGCTCTATAACAAGTTGATAAAAGTTATTAAGGAGGTCAGTCAGTGCTAGAGGGAGGTCTGTTTCAACAGACTTTGGCCTCAGACCATATACAGGTGGGTCTCAAAAAATTTGAATACCGTGGATATATATCGTGGTTATTTTTTTCTCATCATTTATGTAAAAAAGGCGAATCTTTCATATATTCTAGATTCATTACATATAGAGTGAAATATTTCAAGTTTTTTGTTTTAGTGTCGATGATTAGGGCTTACAGCTCATGAAAATCAAAAATCAGTTTCTCAAAATATTAGAATAAAAATGTTATAATACAGAAATGATTCCTGAGCCTTTAATCTCATAGGCTATGTTTAGACGGAAATGATCTGAAGAGAAAACCCAAAAGTGAAAACCCAAAAAGGGGAAAACCCAAAAGTTTTCACCCACGAGCGTAGTCGTGTAAACAAGGCCTTAGTCTTAGCCTGGAAAATCCAGACCCTGGTAATCTAGAAAGATTAAGGGTCTGGCTACGAACAATGTAATTGGCCAACTCGAGGGGCGGCACCAAGCATGCATTTTAAAATCTCACTGCACGCAATTGGATAACACTAAACCAATGTTTACTCTGAATGATTCCGGACTTCGACGCAATTGGATAACACTACGACCAATGTTTACTGACCTCCAACGTTGCAGCGCTGTCGTCATCAGTTTAGCTCGCCTCTGGCCTGCCTATATCAGACACAGCGATTTGATTGGTTCCCCGGGATGCAAGGGGTAAAAGTAACGTGCATTATTGCTCATTGCCAGAGTGTGCTTTCGCGAGAACTCTGGATATCCAGGGTACCTTAGTCTGGTAAACACAACCACAATTATGGGAAAGACTGCTGATTTGATAGTTTATAGAGTGCTGTATCAAAGTATATTCATGGAAAGTTGACTAGAAGGGTGGTAGGAAAAAGTGTGTAAGCAACAAGGATGACTGGAGCCTTGAGAGAATTGTCAAGCAAAGCCAATTTAAGAACTTGGGGGAACTTCACAAGGAGTGGACTGAGGCTGGAGTCTGCATAGGGTTGCCAACCGTTCTGTAAAATACAGAATCGTTCCATATTTGAAAGGAAAAATATGTTTTCCGTATTGAACTGATACGGAACGCATTTTGTTCGGTATTTTAGAGAATCAACTCGGTGCAAATCCATGACAGATCAATATTATAAATTAGACTATGAACGAAGAATGCATGATTTGTATGAGATAAAGGGAAACCTTTCTGCTATCATTTATCCCTCTCGGTTTGTCTGTCATCACTCTCCCAACAGAGAATGCACTTTACATTTGAGCCACTGGGAGTCACATATATTACGCTGCAGTAGCGTGAGATGACATGTCTTGCTCAGAGTTTTACAGTGCATCTATGCAAGATAAACAACTAGGCTAGCCTATTTGCTGCTGAGACAGAAAAAGAGATAATAAGCCTTCACCAAATTCAGAGCAACCCAGTCTCCTACTGAAAATGTAATAGCCTTACAAAAGAAAATCTAAGGCTGTTACATTTAGTTGAAGCAACCAAATCACAAGATATTTTTTCTGTGATATCTGCCAGTTCAGTTTCATACATTTCAGATTTGTTTGGTTTTTGTTTGGTTTGAGTGTTTTTGTATCAAAATTTGTATATTGTGAGAATGTGCGCGCATTTGACCAAATTGTGCACTCAATTATGCTCTCATTTTACTAGATTGTAGTATATTATCCAGTCATTTTAGTAAATAGGCTATAGTGTGTTCATTTAACACAATTTAGTAAACAAGGCCACAATTTTGTAAAATGATGCACTATTTAGTAAAACAAGTGAATATTTCCTAGATACACACACACAGAAGTGTATATACCCCCTCTCCCCACGACACCCCCACATTCCACCCCCGTTCCTTATTTTCATATCAGAAAGTTGGCAACGTAGGCCTAAGTCTGCATCAAGAGCCACCATGCACAGACGTGTCCAGGAACTCGGCTACTAGTGGCACATCCCTATAGTGTCAAGCCACTCCTGAATCAGGGATAAGGTTAGAGCATCTTACTTGGGCTAATGAGAGACAGAACTGGACCGTTGCTCAGTATACAAAACGAGTGCACAATTTAGTAAAGCAAGCACATGATTTAGTAAAACGAGTGTATGTTTTCTCGATAAATAGATAATCTTCCAATAGCACCCTCCAGGAGGCAGATATCATCGTAAATTGCCACTCTGAGCGCTCCGAGCACACTTTGCAACTGTTGTGCACTCGTTTTTTAGTGTGCTCATTTTACTAAATCATCTCTTTTTAGTAAATAGTGCACTCATTATACTAAAATGTGCAATCATTGTACAAAATAACACAATTTAGCTAAATGAGCCCACAATAGTAAAAGGAGCACACTATTTTGTAAACCGAGCACACAATTTACTAAATCCAGTGTACAATCTAGTAAAATGAGTGCATGATTTAGGGGTGGACATTAAACTTAAAAAAAAAAATCCTGTACTACACTGTTATGAAATATATTCAAACTAACTTCAAATATCATCACCTGCAATATACTGAGTGCAAATTTATTAGGCTAGCATAAACATAAATTAATATTTATGAGGGAAAAAAAGGTGTTCACTCCTGCTCCAGGTCATAACTGCATTCTGACTGGGTCATCAGGATCCAATCAGTAACAACAAAGCATAATTCAAATGGTGAAATCACCGATTTTCATTGGTTTAGACCCAAAAATATGTCATGTCCATTCCAATGGACGTGGGGTCTGAAAGCTAAGATAATGGCATGAATGACAGAGACATGAGAACTGCTAAGACAAGTTTCAAAATAAAAGCGATAGTTGTTTTTTTGTACAACTAAGAAGACACATTTTCCCCTTGGGAATCTACAATGATACCATAGCCTAGACTCTATGGAAATAATTTGACAGGTATCTGGTTTAGCAACGTATAATTTTAATCCCTGAAAATAATTTAGATATTTTATGTAGATTTTGGTAGTTTGTTTTTTTTATGTAGCCTTGGCAACTAGCCATTTAGTATAATCAGGGTTGGGTCAGATTACTTTGTAATCCATTACTGACTACAAATTACATGGCAATTTTTGTAATCAGTAACGTAATCAGTTGGATTATCGAAAACATGTAACGTAATCTGATTACTTTAGGATTACTTTAGATTACTTCAATAAATATGCCCATTAAGTAAAAGACACCACCACATAATTGATGAAAGAATTCTTATTCTATTTTTCTCCACTCTTCTCCAAACATGCACAACCCACCTTAACCTTTATAAGGGCACATCTGGACAAATAATTTAGCTTTCGCTGGATTTATTTGACCCAGGGACATGGCCTGAGATTGGCATAAAAAAGGGAAGCATTAAACCCAAATGACACTATGTCCATTGCAATTGTGGGGGTGAAAAAATTATTATTTTGGGACGTTTTTCAACCAGGGGGACCTGGTGACTTTCTCAAAGTAAACGGTAACACTAAAACAAGAGGCTACATTAAGATTAGGAGGAAAAGATCAGGCAGTGTGCCGAGAGACCTGCCCCAATAGTAGCCTATGTAAGTTAGTAAGTAAGTATATCTTTTGATCCCGTGAGGGACATTTGGTTTCTGTATTTATCCCAGTCCGTGAATTAGTGAATTAGTGAAGTCGAACCGGCAAGCCCAAAGGCCGAAGCCCTAACCAGTAGGCCATGGCTGCTCCAAAAGGCAGCATTTGACCATTAAACCACACAATGATCCAAAACATACAGCCAAATAAGGCAAGAAATGGTAGAAAGAAATAGAACAGAGAACAATATCAACATTTTAAAGCGGACCTCAATCCGTCACAAGTGAGCAAAAGGCCAAAGTGATGGCAAATAGTCATTCCTGCCTCAAAACCCAGATTGCTGCTAAAAAGGTGCAGCCTACAATCATTGTGGAGACAGGAAGAGGCTTGGTGGGTATTATATGAACCATTTTGAGAGCTGTGGTGGTAAATAAAGATGTTTCCAGTGATTGTTTAAAAAGGGTATGAATAATTGAATAAATTGGTAATAAAAATTGCTTGAAATATTTCAGTTTATGTTTTATGAATATAGAATACATATGACAGATTCACTTTTAAAAATAAATTGGGGGGGGGAGTGAAATTTTCCAAGATATGTTTTCAAAAGATTCCTGAAGATGGGGAGGTTGTGGACATGAATTACCTACACATCAGCAGCAACAATACTCAAGTATAGGCTATAACATTTAAACAATACTCTATGGGAAGAAAACAGTCTCCTACAAAAAAATCACCTGTTGATATCCTGAAGGTAGGATGGATCTATAGGACCTTGTTGTTAACACCCAATTCTAGCCCTTCCATGCATAGCACTGCAAACAGATATTTCTAATTCTACACTGGAGATTTTTTAAGATTTCAACATTTCCCTTGGAATAAGTAAACTCTCTCTATATATATATATGTATTTTTTTTAGCCCACCAATCTGTGGTGTGTACCTTGCATAGCATTCATGTAATGTGATTATTTGAGTTAACCCATTTCACCCCATCGGTCAATAACAATTGTGACCAAAAAAAAAAAAATGTACTTATAAGCCTCTAAAACTGTAACTGGGGAATATCCCAATACTCTTTCAGTAAATATTGAAACAATAGAGTGTTTCAATGAAATGTGTGCAGTGTCAAATGTTTTGAGTAAATTGTCACATGACCAGAGCTGTTTACTTCCTGGTTGCACCTTGAGAAGAGGATGACAGCCTCACAGCTCCCAAATAAAAGGTTTTTAAAGTATGTTAAAATAAACATAGGACAAATATTTTTGTACACATGGTCTTTAAGGTGTCTAGTTATGATATATACATTTATAAATATATATATATGTGTGTGTGTATGTGTATGTCTGTGTGTGTGTGAGTGTGTATATCTGTGTGTGTGTGTGTGTGTGTGTGTGTGTTTGTGTCTGTGTGTTGTTGTGAGAGTTGTTGTATATGGTCTGTGTGTGTATCTGCATGGGGTGTGTGTGTGTGTGTGTGTGTATGCGTATATATATATATATATACGCACACACACACACACACACAATATGTACACTAACTCTCACACCCCAAGCAGACACACACGCATGCACAGACATACACATTCAGGGTTCTATTTTAATGAGCTGAAGCTCCTGGTAAATAAACAATGTTTACATATTTATTATTGCCATTGGTCTCAGTGTTCATATCAGTTTGAAAAGTCCTGTCAGAATACCTTTATTTTAACAAAAAAGCAATTTGAGCAACCTTTAATTGAGGATATGCATATTATCACAATTGTGACCGGTAATAAAACTCACTTTTTCATCTACTTTTCTACATTTAAAAAAAATAAAAAATTATTGATTTCTTCAAAGGGTTGCTAATAACACATGATTTGTATATTTGTATGTCTGGGGAAAATTTGGGCTTAAATGGGTTAATGTTACTGTCCTGTCAACCTGAACCGGTTTGACCATTCTTGTCTGCCCTCTCTCATGAGTAATTTATAAGTGTTAAAAGGTGACCACACGGTGCATGTTCCAGCCGCAATAGAAAACAGAATGGTTTGGACTGTCTTTTCACCAGTAACAAAGAAATGACGACCTAACCCATTCCTTTGAAAGATATCTGCTATTTAGTCATTTCACAGTACACATCTTGTTGACATCAGAATGTACTGTAACTAAACCACCTGATTAAGAACTCCATTGAAGCCTACTGTTTCTAGAGTTTTCACCTGTTTCTACTGGGTCTCTAAATGTCTATACTCTGTCTGTTTCCCATATCTCATTGGATTCATTCAAGACTTGAATACAGACAACGAAGCACAAACACAAAACTTTCAGAGCTTAAGTTTAATGAATGCACACATTCTGATTCAGTACGGTCCCCAATACATTCAGATCTCAGATATATGTGGTCTCATTTAATCATGACCCCTGATCCCCAGCATCAAAACAGAAAAACAAATCTATCAGGGGGGAGAGGCGAAGACAGAAAGCACACAAGTAACAAACTCCAAACCACCATTACAGGCCGTGCACTCAGCGCCCACACCCAAACTTCTTCAGGAATGCTCTGCAAGAACAAACCAGGCCAGTCACCGCCACAAACATCCGTTCCATTCTTCCCATCGACCCAGACCCCCGACTGCCCACTGGACCACCAGAATTCCCCCCTATCGATCTCCGAGCCAGCAGCTCTAATGGCTGACGGGGAGCCGGGTGAGGGGGAGGGGTGCGGCTTGACGTGAGGCAGGGAGACGGGAGGGATCGATGTGCAGACGGCTTCTTTAGGCAGACTCAGACGGTTCGTTAGGTGCGCAGCGCGTGCTTGCGGGAGCAGAGTGGAATAGGAGGTTGGCGTGGGGAGGGGTGTTGGAGGGGGGGTGGGGGGGGCTATTGTCCCTTCTGCTGCTGTGGCTACTCTTGTCCCTAATGGGGAGAGATTCCACCAGCCTGTCTGTTCCCCTACACTAGTCCCATAGGAATTCAGTGCGTATGCACACAGACAGACATACAGATGAATACACACATCTCTCTCTTTCGCTCTCCTTCACACACACCTTCCAGATAGAAAAAAAACATACCAGTGCCTAGAAAGATACAAAGAATTGGACAAAGTTTCAGAGCAGAATTATCCATCAGGTCCAAAAAGTAAATCAAGAGATTTCAAACAGTTGTCTTTTTGAGATTTTCCTGTAATATCACATCCAGCTAAATCTTCCCTAGGATGCTTTGTGGTAAACATTTCAAACCCAATTCCTCAATTCTTGCAAGATGTCTTGCAGCAAGTTAAATATTTTTTTTATAAAAGTGACTATATATTATTTGAAGCTTTTATTATTTGGAGAATATCACCAATTAAAAAAGCACTGGGTGCACACTGGGTCAAGATGATGGAGCAAACGCGAATCAGCCATCAGCATCTCCTGTGGTGTCAACTATGCCCCTGTGGTGAGTTATGGGAACAGCTGTGGCTTTGGTCGACGTTATCCTCTTTGTTGGGTCCTGGCTTTGTTGGTTGCCATGGCGTCATTGGGTCAGGCTGAGGATATGCCTGTGGAGCTGCTCGGTGAAGGCCTGCTGTGAAAAACATTTGATGACCCGCTCCCTGCTGGCCTGGCCCAACTCCTGCTTGAGACGCGGATTACGGACAAACTGCTCCATGGCCGCTGAGAAGCTCTCCGGGGTGGCCGGACACAGGAATCCAGTCTCGCCGTGTGCGACGGACTCAAGCGGGCCGCCCGAGTTGACGGCAACGACCGGGCAGCCGCAGTACATGGCCTCCACGGGCACAATGCCGAAGTGCTCGTTGGCGGGCGTGTAGAGCACGCAGACGCTCCGCCGCAGCAGGCTGACCTTCTGCGTGTCCGAGAAGGAGCGTATGAAGGTCAGATGGGCCTCCAGGCCCAATGAGCGGCACAGCGCTCGCAGCTCCTTGTGGTGCTCCACGTTTTCCGTAACGCGCGAATCGTAGCCGCCTGCCATGACCAGGTGCACTTTCTCCCACAGGTCGCCCTCACCAAGGCGCTCCCGCAGCGATGCCAGTGACCGCAGGGCCAGGGGGAGGTCCTTCTTGCGCTCGTACCGGTTGATGGACAGGAACACCAGGCTTCGGCCCTCAGGGATCAGCCCGTCCAGGCTCTCGTTGATGGGGATGTCGAAGGAGACCGGGTTGAGGGAGGGGTAGAGCACGTCGGTGTGCACGTCCCGCAGACGTGGGAAGGTCTGGCGGAAGACCCTGGCGGTGAAGTGGCTGTTGACCAGCACGCGGTCGGCCATGCCGGTGGTGGTCTCCTCGAGCCAGTCCAGCGGGGCCCGGTACCAGCGCTTCAGCAGAGAGTGCCGCATGGTGAGGAGCTGGTCAGGGAAGTGGCAGTAGAAGAGAACCTTCTTCCTTTGGCGCGCCAGACGCAGCACAGGAATACATGCTGAGACCTGAGAGAGGGCCAGAGAGTCCAAAAGAGTAAGACTACATGTACATTAGAGATATTTGTCTATTGCACAACATCTATTTGTCTGCTCTGTCAGGAGCAAACAGTGACCCTCTACAGACTACAGACTGGAGATTCCACAGTGTCAGTGTCTGAGGACTGAGTGACTGAGTGCTTGTTTCTGACATCCACAAATGACATGGGCAGAATACTAACCTGGGTGAACCCAGACGAATCTTTGAGTGCATCTGATCTGCATTGCTTATCTGGCATGGGACGAGCTGTTCAAAAGTTTGGGCTCACTTAGCAATTTCCATCCTACTCTAAAGAATACCAGCTGACTGCTTCTTCCCTGCATGGTTTTACTGTATAGTTTAGAGCTGAGCTTTGGGTCACACCTGGGTTCTCTTATTGTAGATGGCAGATTCTTCTATTTTAACTTTTTATGTCTGGATATATTTGAGTCAAAGTATGGTGTTATGTCTGTCTTGAAGCTGCTGTGACACTGTAATTCCCTGTTAAAGGATTAATAAAGGATCTAATCTAATCTAAACTAATCTAAGGACAGTGATGCCAATCAAGCACCATCCACAGCATATGGCATTGCAATTTTCTTCACAACTCTCAGAGAAGAAGGCCAGCATCCTGAGGTCACCGCTTCTGCTGACATTGACACTGGCGTTTTGAGGGCATTATGAAACAAAGCAGTCAGTCTCTGTGAGGCATCTCTTTCTCAGACTAGACACTCTAATTGTCTCAGTGGTGTACTGCCCCCCTGCCCCAACTACTCCTCATATTCTGGTTAAAGCCAGTTTATGCTTTTCTGTGAAAGGAGTAGCACACATTATTGTAAAATCTTCAGTTTGGCCATTTCTGGTCATTTCTCACATGGAATAGCCTTCCATTCTCAGAACGACAAGCCTGAGACACTTTTTTTTCTGTTTCTGGACAGAACTCTTTAATAGAGTTCACAATAGTTGGTGCTCCAGATACTCAACTCATCTAAAGAAGGTCAGTTGTATTGCTTCTTTTCAGCTTTCAGCTGTGCTAACATAATTACAAAAGGTTTTTCTAATGATCAGTTAGCCTTTTAAAATGATAAAACTCAGTTTAGCAACCTCAATGTACCATTGGAACACCAGACAGATGGTTGCTGATAGGCCTCTCTGTGCTTATGAAGAAACTGCATTATTAGCCTGCTACAATAGACATCTACAACACTAACAGTATTTACATTGTATTTCTGATTGATTACTGTAGGTGTTATTTTAATGTCCTATTCCTAGAAAAGAAGGACATTTCTGAGTGACCACAAACTTTTTAACTGTACCAAAACATGACATCCAGTCTGTATTTTACACATGCAGGACCTTGTGTGAATGTGGGTGAATGTTAATAACAGATCACCTGATCGCAGAAGACCACGTCAAACTTTTCGCCGCTGAAAAGCAGCAGGTAGAGTGCCACATAGATCATACGCAGATAGGCGCAAAGGGCATGGAAGTAACCACACACACTTCTGGGCAGCCAGTCTCCTACACACACCACTCGAAGATCAAGATCCAATGTCTCGGAGAAGCAGTGGGTGGGGTCGTAGTGTGCGGTCCAGATCTGCACCTGGCAACCACGGGAGCGAAGGGCCACTGCTGCATCCACCACCAGCCGCTCCGCTCCTCCGATACCCAGATCAGGATGCAGGAACACCACCCGCACCATTCTACACAAACAAGTGAGAGCACACAGTAAAATGCAATGCATGTCTACTCATGATAGCTGGGAACGTGTCCTTGCCTTGATATTCATTATATGGGCGAATGGAATTCACTGGGGCTGTGCAGATGGATGGAAATAAAAGTTACTCTATCCAGTTAGTTTACGTAAATCCATTTTAGTGGATGCTTCAGCTTCTATGCAAAATTACTTGTAATGTAGGCGCAATAACAAAACTATGTTAAGTTATAAGACTTGTTGATTGTAGTAGTTAGCATAAAGCACTAATATGACAAAAGGTGTAAAAGAGAGCAAGTAAAAAACGTGCACAAGTATGAGCAGAGGTCCAGGCTCACATCACCTCAGTCACACAGTCCTTCCACTGGACACACTAAAACACTCAAGAAAAAATAAGCATAAGAGCACACCAAGACACTGTCCCCTTTAAAGGACTTACAGTAAAATGACTTACATCCGCTGTCCTTAAGTTAGCCTACACGTATAGGCTAGGCCCACACCAACACCTATGTGATTTCCATACAAAACGTTTAGCTCAAATTAGCTGGTGATTTGCCAATCAGTCTGTTAACTGTTAGTATAGTTTGACAATTTTACAAACCGTAGGATTCATTAGTTCCTACGTAGCCTACAACACATCACCTCCAGAACTGAACTGGTGTAGTGGAATCTCAAATTGATTTACATCTAAGTTCCTCTAGATAGATGAGTTAACGTAATGAGTTGTTCAATACAGAAATATGACCAGCTGAAAGCACGTTTTCTAGTAACTACTGACCCGCATAACACCCAACGTTACTGGTTATATTGAAAGCTGACACCAACAACAATTTCATGAAACGCACCTTGAATGCCTTGGGTTTGGTCACCTGGACAAATGTAAACTAATCTGTCAATGGAATATCCCAGAAGCCGTGGACGCCATGTTGGCTCAATGTCCATGCTGTTGTAAACATAGACAGTAAAAAAAAGGGTTGTAAAGGACGGAATCTATGGACGGAGCCTGAGCCAAGATGTCGTCTATGTTCTATATATACAGTCTATGTGCAGAACAGGCGAATCAGAGCACGACATTTCGTGAGAGCCAGTAAACCCATTGCCTTGCATTTAAAAACTTAAACTAGGCATAAAGGTATTTTGAAATGTTGACTATGGAAAATTCACTTTTTTTTAGGTAATAAATTACAGAGGTCAAATGCATTTGACTCAAAACAAATTGTCACACTTTTCAAGTCAGTGAGCTGTCAATGTTGATTGCTATCAGGCATTATGCAAGACCGCCCTGGGGTCCTTCAGTATGTTGTCGTGGCTTTCCTTTCCCAAGGAATCGTCATCAAAAAAGTCTTTTTAGCAGTTGCGTTGATTTGGTCCACAGAAGACCTTTCTGTCTGCTTTCAAGAGACCTGCTTGTGTTGTGTTGTGTAACATATCTTCATCGCCAGAATGGTAAAAACCTAAGATTTCTTTCTGAATAAGTTGTCAATTCCTGGGTCGAGTAAATGCAGTGTGTTTGCTTATATGTATCTATCGATGACTTAGGTGTTACCTGAGTGGCTGCTAGCTTGCTAAGTTAATACCAAGCTAGTTGGTCAGCGTTTGACGTTGGATGTTTACTGACTATTAGTTAGCTAAAGCCGTTGTGTCTATTCATTTATTTTCTCATTAATGGATTCAGAAATTGGCGGCGTGGTGTTGTTTTCCATGTAACACACTCCTTACAGGTTTAGTCTGATCTGAACTGTTATGTCTTGCCGGTTAATGAGCTGGATAGGTCCATGGTCCAATTGTAGACGTGGCTATTTTGACTGTGACCGGTTTTAACTTATTTTGTGCTACTGAGCTTAAAATGCAACGTTAGTTCATCTTTAAAGGCTCTTTAGATCATATGTGTCGTTTGTGATCATATGTCAATTGTGTTAAATGTCTCGCACAGCCTGGTCCCGCTGCTAGTGCCACCAATGTTGGAGCGTCCAGTCGCTCTCCCAGCAAAACAGTAGCCCCCCGGGCAGCAGGATCCACAGTGCGGCAGAGGTAAGGTCATACACATGTAGTCAACTACGGTTGTAAACACCGTGAGAATCTTGGTAACACACTCACATTCTGACACCACTCTGACGCGAAGACCTTGTAGACAATCATGGATAATTAACTTGAGTAAGTCGTTATTTCAGTCAGTTAGTGGCAGAGATTTGTTTGGGTGATTGGTTAATCCTATTAAGATGCCATTGATGGATGGCAAGAGAGAAAGAGAGGGAAGGAGAAGAAGACTCATAGAAGAGCAAGAAGGTTACATTATTAAGCCAGTTTCTTATTTGGTTGCACATTGTAATTATTCAGTGTGACTAAGAAAATGGAATCCATCAATGTGTTTTCTCAGGATGCTGGGGAATGTTAGCCAATCTATTACCTAGACTTTAACAAAATAAATATTGCAGCAGTACATTCATGTGTGTGTGCTTGTCTGTGTGTGCGTGTCTGTGTATGAGCAGGAAAGCCACCAGCAGTGGAACACGAAGTGCAGGCAGAGCCACCGCATCAACAGGGACAGGAGGCATGTGGCGCTTCTACACTGAGGACTCACCAGGGCTTAAAGTGTAAGTATAGGATCCCTACTGGACACACACTTGAAAGTGTGGCTTCAGCATCATTTTACATTTGTGTGGAACGAAACACCGCCATAAACTCATCCAGTACAGCCCTGCCTACTATACGTAGGATACATGTATGAGTCCTCTATGCATGAAGTGCAATATGAAGACATCGAAGCCACAATGTTTAGTTTTACATTCATATTTATTTATTGGTATATTTGGTTAAGTTCAAGATGGGCAAAACATTGCAAAGCATATGATTCAATGTAAGCAATGGTGCTCTGAACACTGTGCAGGCAGTCAAGGATTTGTTCTGAGCCTGAGGAAATCAATTTCAATATGGGTTTCATTTTCATTTGAACTTTTCTTATCTCTCATCTGTAAATAACTTTAGGTGGATTTTCTGTGCTCAGTGCCTTCTTAATATGGCGAGTTTTGTAGATAGGATAGCACCTCAAAAGCACTAAACATGTTTGATCAGGAAAAGGTAGGAAAATGGTGCAAAACGTTTTGATTTTGAACTGGCTCCAGTATATAAGTGATGTAAAGTACAAGGAAGTCCACTTCCATTTTCAGTAGTTTTGAGGATATTGAAGGTAAGAGAAGGAAAGAAAATTAATTAATAGAAAGAATTGATAAAAATATATATTTTATTAAATCTGAACAGTTAATTAGGAGGAATATTATATGTTAAAATTTGGTAGGTGATGTATGGAATAGATGGTTCTTCATGTTTTTATATAAATGTAACAAAACAATACGTAATGTTGAATTACTTAAATTAATTATTACGTAGTGCACAAATACCAACTTCCTACAGCACATTAGCTTCCTGAACACTTAAGTTAAGCTACAGACCACTGCACATTGGCACTAACATTACTGCACACTGATTAAACACTAGGGGTGCAAAGCTACATGGATTTGTAGCCGTTTAGGTTCAATACAGATGTCTTCCGAATGTACCAAATGCTGTCTTTTACAGTAATCAACAGTAGGTTTTTTTTTTGCATGCGGACCATGTTTCATATTTGAGTTTCCACACAAACATATAAGGTGGCAGACCATATGTCCGTTTACACCAAAAACATTTGACACCTTTTCAAAATACTATCCCTGCTCATATCTTTTGAGCATCAGCAATATTGTTAGTGAATGTTAGGCTAGCAGTACTTATGTCTTACAGTACCGGAAATTAACCAAACCGTGATGAGTTCAACAGCAAGGTACATACTGAATCATGAGTTTTGTGTACTGTTACACCCCTATTAATAACCTCACTTATCCACATCTTCATCCCTTTATCTGACATTTTAGCTTAATTTTAAACACATACAGTGATGGTCCAAAGTGTTGGCACCCATGCTAAAGTTGACTAAAAAGAGGAATATAAAATCTTTTGGAAATTGATCTTAATGCCTTAAGTAAAAAAATGAGGAAATATCCAACCTTTTAGGACACCAATTTTCTTTGAATGAATAATGTATCATAAATAAATAAATGTTCTTCCTTAAAATACAGGGGTCATAAGTATTGGCACCCCTATGTTAAATTCCCATAGAGGCAGGCAGATTTTAGGCCAGTTATTTCATGGATCCAGGATACTATGCATCCTAATAAAGTTCCCTTGGCCTTTGGAATTAAAATAGCTCTACATAATCACATACCCTTCACCATACCTAGAGATTGGCATGGTGTTATTTCAGTTAGCCTATTAGCTGGTTTGATTTGCATTGAGCTCATTGAGCATCAAACCAGCTTATAGGCTAACTGAAATAACACCATGCCAATCTTTAGCTTAATGAATGTATATAACTCCATGACTTTACATACCCCATAGCTATGCTGCCTAGCTAAGCATACAAAGTCCTAGTGCGTGCGTGCATGAGGCTATTCACTTCCAACAATGCGTTTGCTCTTGCATATGTTTCTGGACTGGTGCTTGTTTTTAGTCCCTGGTGTGCTAAGAGTAAATGGGGCGTGCTGCAGGAATCATTTATTTAGGGGTTTATGAAAACCTGTAATGAGTTCAAACCTTCATCCTTTTTCCTTCATCCTCTAGCTTGCTTACGAACACACACACACACACACACACACAGGTATGTTTAATTGATGCAGGAAGAGTGGGGGATGATGGGAATGGGGATCAACATGAAATGTTAATGCCAGGATATCAACCCTCTTTCTTAGGCCACCTCCTGATCCATACAAACCGTGTGTAGGTGTGTGTAAAAATGAGTGTGTGTTCCTGGCGATGAACAGTTTATGTAGGTGCATGCCTTCGTGTGGATACTGGTGTGAGGATGTGTTTAAGGGTCAAGGTGTACCAGCCTGTTAATGCTGTTGAAGTCTTCAGTGTGTGTGTGTGTGTGTGTGTGTGTGTGTGTGTGTGTGTGTGTGTGTGTGTGTGTGTGTGTGTGTGCTTAATTAAAGTTCCGTTCTGAAAGGTCACATCAATTAAAGCCTGGGGGGTGGGCCTTTAGTCGGCATGGTTACGCTGCTGCCTAGCGACCCGGGGGACTCTACGAAGGGGTTCTAATAAAGCCCTTCGTTAGCTGTGTTCTCGTTAGCCTCTTCCCCTCCAACTGCGCAGCTAATCCAGTCACATGACCCAGAGGGTGCCCTGTGATTGGTCCTTTGGGTCAGGAGTGGAATCGACCTGAGCTGTCTATCACAAAGAGACATTGAACATCTGTCAGAGAGGAATCTGTAATGACAGAACAACTCTCACCTAGGAAGTAATGTGGTAGAGCACTGCAACACATCTCCATTTAGTCACTTGGCAGGTTCTGACCAAAGTAGACGCACCCAGTTTATCAATGCCTGTACTTGTATGTTTACTTTTAGACCCCTATCCCATCTCTCTCTCCTACTCACTTCCTGTCTCTCTCCACTGTCCTATCAATATAAAAATATATTTTAAATAGATGGATCAAAATGATTAGTCCCTTCATTCTGGGGTGCATTTCCCGTGGGTAGTTGAACAACTGCTGTAATTAGATGATCGTGACTATTATGACTATTAAATGATGATTAAGACTATTGCTTTTAACTGACTCTCTACATCAGTGGTCCCCAAACTTTTTCTTCTGAGGGCCAGCTCACTATGCCTGGCACTAAGAGAGGGCCAGAGACTCGGAGTATATCAGTAACCATAAATAGCTTAGTGCTGTGAACAACAACAATCTACCTTAGTTGAATATTCCATTACATTTAATCATAGGCTACTGCAATTTAATACCATTGTTTGCTGTCTTTATATTGCCATCATGCCGTGTAAAATGTAGCTCAAATGAAATGAAATGAATACTAATAAAAAGACTTTAGCATTCCCAAAAGTATTAGCAGGGAGTCCCAAAAGTATATCTTATTTAAAATGAACTCTGAACTCTGTGTCTTTGCATACACAGCTCAAGTTGTGAACAAGCAATATCCTACAAATAATTTAAAGTTCTCAAACTATGAGAGTTTTATGAAGTGCTGGCAAAAACATCTGGAATGACCACCATTCTAACTTTCACTCACCTGAACTTTGTGAATTGTGAATTTGGATGAACATTTGACCAAGTGAATAAAAAATAGAAATAGTTATCCCAGGAAGTCCCAGAAATATGACTTGAATAGAAGTTAGTTAGTTATTAACAATGAATTGATAAACTTTTAGAATACTTTGAGCCCTGATGCAGTCAGCATAGGCCTCTTACATTGTTTGCAGGTAGGCCTACATTTCATTCCGTTTTCGATGGTAAATGCGAAACAGTGCCAAGACAACCACCAGTGGACAAAAAGAGTATTACACGTGTACTGTTAAGACCCGCCATAGAGAATGAATGGAGGAAATTACGGATGTTATAGTTTGACGATGTCGTACTCCCCTGCGGGCCAGATGCTATATATCACGGACATGTTTTGGGGGGCCACCCAAAATGAGGTGGCGGGCCGTAGTTTGGGGACCACTGCTCTACATTGTTTAGAAGGTGCTCAAATGCTTGTTCGGCAAACACAGTACTGATTAGATGTTAAGTCCATTGCCGGGAACAAAGCAATCAAGAATGTAAGCCAGTTAATCAGTTGCTAGTTCTACCCTCCACTAGGGGGTGCTGTAAGAGTGAGAAATGGACACTCGGCCATACAGACAAACACTTAAACGTGATGGTGCTTTCAGGCAAGGTGGAGATTCTTCTGAGAGCCTTTGTGAGCGCTAGAGCGTTGGTGACTTGGGGATGTGTTCTGCTACCCTAATCCAGCCTGAGACAGCCATTAATTAATTTCTCTCTTTCTTTATCTCTCTCTCTTTCTCTCCTCTCCTCCTCTCTCTCTCTCTATCTATCTATCTATCTATCTCTATCTATCTATCTATCTATCTATCAGAGGGCCAGTCCCAGTCCTGGTGATGAGTCTGCTGTTTATCGCCTCTGTCTTCATGCTGCACATCTGGGGCAAGTACACACGCTCCTGAACGTCTTCGTGATCCTCGACCCCCCGACCTGTTTTCGTTTCTTAAGCCATCGGACCTGGACCAAACCCGCCACCCTGCCCCAGGGGTCAGACAGACCTACAGCCACCCCTCCCCTGACAGTCCACATTGCTAGCCTGGGTCTGAAGATATTCTCACGCCTGTCAAGGCGCATCATGAATCTCATGTTTTTCCTCTTCCATTTTATTTTTGTCTTCTTATATTTCTTTTGCAGACATAATTTGTACACAGTGTTAAGTAATAATTTTCAATAAAGTAAGGTCTATAATTATGTGTGACGTGTGCATGTATGTATATGTATGTGTGTGTATATGTATATGTGTGTGTCTGTGTGTGTGTGTGTGTGTGTGTGTGTGTGTATGTATATATGTATATATATATATATATATATATATATATATATATATATATATATATATATATATATATATATATATATATATATATATATATATATAGGATGCAACATACCGAACTTGAAGCAATTATGTGTTGTTAGCATATTATCAGCTTACTGCGGCTTTCTACATTCCACAGACTTAAGGAGGAAAGGGAGTCTCTGGTTGTCTGTTTGAACTTGCAGCTCTGCAGACTCCGCACCTGGATGAATTAGTCTCAGTGTGAACACACACTTTCTCACGTAGACGGCCCCAATCACCACTTTCTCACCTGGTAAAAGTGCTGTGTCTAATTGTGGGAACTGAGTGCACCTTGTGCTAGACTTGGACATCACATGTTTGCTTAAGCCAGAAGTTATAGTCAACTAGGTTGAACAGAATCGTTCAGTCCGATTAATACTTGGTGGCATGTGATGGACACAATGCCTTTTACCCAATTCATATCCTCCAGATGAATTCTAGAGTGCGTAGCCACTAGAGGTGTGTAAATTGGTAATTGAGTATTGTTTCATGAAATTAATCGTAACCAGACTATTTTAGACTTTCAGACTATTACTCTTTGATTTAAGTAATTTCAAATTCATTCATTCATTCATTCATCAGAGGATATCTTGGCCAGAAATAGCAAACTGGTTATGATTGGCTACTGGTTGATGCTATCTGTTGTAACAAAAAATAGGAACGGTTTTCTCTTCAGATTGATACAGCAAAGTGGTTTATTCTAGTGCAAAATGGTAGAAAGGTTCTCAATTGAGAAATGTCTCAATGCAAATTAATCTGGCTTCTACCCAGATAGCCTTTTGTCCTATGTATATGATAATTGAGTTAACCTCACACCTTTGGCTGGGATGGTTTTCAGTGTGTATAGTATATACTCTTTTGATCCCGTGAGGGGAAATTTGGTCTTTGCATTTATCCCAATCCGTGAATTAGTGAAACACAGTGAACACACAGTGAGGTGAAGCACACACAAATCCCGACGCAGTGAGCTACCTCCTACAGCGGCGCTCGGGGAGCAGTGAGGGGGTTAGGTGCCTTGCTCAAGGGCACTTCAGCCGTTTCAGCCGTACTGGTCAGGGTTCAAACTGGCAACCCTTCGGTTACAAGTCCAAGGCACTAACCAGTAGGCCACGGCTGCCTCTACAAAAATGACTTACCCCTAAAACATCTGGGGGTAACATCATACCTCACCTGGCGGCAAACCGGCTGGCCTGCCATCAAAACATCATAACTTTATCTTGGTTGGAGAAATGATATCACTCATACAATTCGGCAGGATTCATTTCTTACACTGTACAGTGAGTGTTTCAAGCAGTGGACGCATGGTAAGTTGACCATGAGTTTCACATACTTCTATGAGGCCTTTTTTGCAAGTGATTTTATGTCCTTTCACACTCCACCACTGAAAAGCTTGTATAAGCTTAGTGGTTAAACATGACTTTCTAACAACAGAAAAGTCCAAATCCGACACATTTTCCAGGTTATGGGGTACATATGGCGGCCTGCAGTAATAAGTCTGGCCCTAAGGAGGCGCTGTAGACTGCTTTACATGACTATCTTGTCCAGAGAGCCTTTACAACAGAGTTTGTGTGTGAGAGCAGTTCATTATTCATGATGCATCAGGCTCGTGTTTCCCTCAGTCCATTGAAATCTCAAACGCACACAGATATGGACACACACAGCCACACACACACACACATCAGTATCAAGACATTTTTAAACTGGTATCTGTGTGACAGAAGTTGTAGAAATGTCCTAAGATTGTGATGGTTTGCTGGTATCATTTTCCGGTCACATACACTGACACACATTGTGTGTTTGATAGCAAAACAGAAATATGTTGTTTGGACCAAAATAAACTAATTAAATGATACATTTGTGAGCAAGCCATTCAAGAACGCTGGTTAAGTTTTAAAACCATAGGTTCTTACAAGATGAACGTTCTCTTGCAAGCGCGCACACACACACACACACACACACACACACTTTGGACAAAGGCAGAGGCACAATGCAATCTGTATGATGTTATCTCCAATAATGAATATTCAGTTTAGCACACATATGTTGTTGGTACATTGTGTTTTGTATTCTGATAGATGCAGGTGAGTGGCATTTACTTTACTCCAAATGGACTGTAGTCTAACTGTTGTTTGGCTGTGAAAAGGGAGGGGGAGAGAGAGAGGAAGGCAGAAAGGTTTTTCTGTGGTTCTTAGACATTGGAGTGCTTTCTTATTTGTCTTTTCTTTTTCACGCTTTTTTTTACCATTTCCTGAGTTTCAACCACTGCCTGTGCAAAGGGACAGTCCCCAGCAGTGCACAGCTGCAAACACACACTCAGAGGCAGAGTGCACACGAGCACACACACATGCACACATACAGAGGAAAAGGTTAAACTTGATGTATAAATACACTGTATTTCCCACATATTCTTCTGATACACCACCTTTGTTTCTCTAGAGAGAGTCAGTCAGATGTGGAGATGTGAATGACCATGAAGCACAAGCCTTACGGAGGACACACAACCTGTGACAGGCCAGCGTCTTTACACACACACACACACACACAGATTAGCACAAGTACAGAGCAGCCCTTAAACTAGGAGGGAAATGGGTCTTATGAGAGGGAGACTTTGCCCCCCTATGAATGGACAAATGCATGACTGACATGATATGATCTAGACCACCAACTGTCCCTCTGCCCTCTGTCATACAAATGCACACACTAGAACGTAAACGTGGTACCATACAAACGGTGTGTGTGTGTGTGTGTGTTTTGTACAGCCCTAGCAAGTGAACAGACGAGTTATGGCCTTGCTAACGGAGACATAATTACAGTGGCTAGAAACTGTGCAGCACTTAGAGGGGAATCAAGAGAGCTATGCTGAAGGAGAGGTGATGAAGAAGGATCTCCAAACTGCCTGTGGCCAAATTGCGCCAACACATTTGCATACTGGAGGACCTGGCTGTGGCTTTATGCCACCCCCACCCCCATTTCTTAGCATATAGTTTTCAAAAACAGGTTCACAATTTTCTTAAGCCATCTTTCTGCTCCAATGTGCAGTTTACCACGTATACGTTCATGTTTCGCCAAAAATACTCAATTATCATTTTTTTTGGACAAAAAAAACCCCAAATCTGTTATTTTCAACCATTGCATAATGGTCATAAAACGTTACCACTGCATGACACTACATGCACGGGAGAGTCCATTAAACCGAGCCAATTTTCCTTTCTACTACTGTGTTGTATTTGTGGAATAATGTATAGATTGCTCAGTCTTACTGTATGCAATACAAACTGGCTCAAGTTTCCTGGCATGTATAGAATATAGTTATATTATGATATAATCTGTTTGGGAAAAAAATATTATTTCTCATTCATTTTTTTTGTATTATTTTCATTACTAATTCCAAAATGCCACAAATACTGTATAAATGGATATACAAAAAAATAAAATAAATGGATATACAATCTGAAGAGCTTAATTTCACATTGTATCACATGTGGCACTGATCATTTGTTTGTCAGTGAAACCTCTTCCTTGTCTTTGGATCAGTAAAACATTGCTGACTTAGGACATTCACATTATGTTTACATTACCCCATTTATACAGTAGGCTATTCAGTTGTTGAAATTGAGACAGTGAGCCTTGATTTTAAAATTGGCCTGTAGGTTTGTGCACAGTGTGCTAATTGTATTAAATGCAATTTCAACCAAGACATGCCTGATGAAAAAGAAAAGATGTTAAACAGGGAATCCATGGTGAACATATACCTGTCTGTGAATGCATGTCTGTGCTTGTGCGTGTGTGATCTTGTGGGCGTACAAGCATGTTTAGATGTATACCTTTCCTTTCTCCTGTCAGCTCTCTGAGTGAGCAGTGGCTTTATGGATGGAAGCGTAGAGGGCCATTGTGTTTGTTATAAGTACGGCACAGGGAGCTGTATGCACATGTCCATGTGTGGATGTAACATTGTGGAACAGAAGTAGCATAATGTGACCTGAGAGGACAGCTAGTATGTTGTTGGACGTTTGGATGTCTGTGTGTGTGTGTGTGTATGTGTGTGTGTGCGTGTGCGTGTGCGTGTGCGTGTGCGTGTGCGTGTGCGTGCGTGCGTGCGTGCGTGCGTGCGCGCGCGCGTGCGCATGTGAGAGATGAGTTCTCTGTTTTAATGGATCATGTGGTTGATAAAGCATGGAGACGCTCACTATCGACCCACACTTTGGACAACAGCCCTCTGGGACATGCTTGTGTCTTCACACACACACACACGCACATACACACACACACACACACACACACACACACACGTACACACACACACACACAAATGTGAACGAAACAGAAATACTCCCTGGCTATCCCCCTCTCTCCCTGGTCTTCTTGGGATTCTGTGAACCGTGTGACTGGTCCACAGTACAGTCTGTCTGTGTGTGACCGGTGGTGGAATGTGGGCTGTAGTTTGTGACGTACTGGGCACGAGGAGACCCCGCGAGGCGGATCGGACTGGAGCAGGGTGTGTGTATGTGTGGCAGTGCTCAGGTTTCAGTCTTGTGCTTTCTAATATTAAAACCCTGCCATGCCAACCAGTGTGAGGGTGAGTGTGTAAGAGTGTAAGTGTGTGTGTATGTGTGTGTGTGTGTGTGTGTGTAAGTGTATGTGTGTGTGGCGTGCACTCAAGTTTCAGTCTTGTGTTTTCTAATATTAAACCTCTGCTAACCAGGGTGGGTGCTGGGAGGTGGCTGGGCGCGTGCTGCTGGAGTGTGGGGTGAGCGTGTCAGGTTATTTTTAGGGAATATATTTTCCACTCTCTGGACAGGAGATGTTCCAGGGGCTTGCCCTCTGTGAGAGCCAGCGTGTTGTGCACACACACACACACACACACACACACAAACACACACACACACATACACACACACACACACACACACACATCCAAACACTCACATAGACGCACACAAACACACACACACACACACACACATAGACACACACACACACAAAGTTATTCATACAGTACATACCATACACAGCACCATGAGACAAGAGGGGACCTACAGTGTGATGTCACAGAGGAAAGGGTGTCCCTGTCACGTCCTGCACACATGAGTCCTGTTATCAGTTCACCACAACTCGCCTACTATGGCATGTCAGGAGCTCTCTCTCTCTCACTCTCTCTCTCTCTCACTAACCCCTCTGTCTGTCTCTGCTCCCTCCATGTTTGCCCATTTCTCAGCACACACTCCATTCTTTCCTGGGTAATGCAAGACATCATCATGGGTGTCCCATCTCTCCTCAGTGCCCAGTGAGAGCACACTGACCGCACATTACTTTTGTCTGTCTGCGTAATGACTGTTGTGGGAAGATTTTGTGTAATGTCTAAAACCGGGGAAAGAGCACACTGCACCTGTCATGTTGGAGACAGGACAAAGGGAAGGCAAAGTCTACCAACACGTTCTCATGCATGAGCTGCAGCTACTGTGTGGCATGTGTGAGCATTGAGCTGGCTCATCAGTGTTTGCAGTTAAAGGTATCCAATGCATTTGTTTTTGCTACTGAGCTCCTCCTAAATTTGAGTATTTGTATTTGTACTTTACATAACTGTGGTAAATACCACTTCTGGCTTGCACCCTTCCCCCTGGACACGGTACATGTGGATTTGTTTACAAACCAGCAAAGATCATCTCTGAGCAGCTATATCGACTGACATGATAACATTACAGATAACATCCAGGTCTCCCTATTACAAGTAATTAATTTACCGTCATTATAATTTCGAAGCTGTTATATTAAAGTAGTTTGAACCCACGGTCTTTTTCACCATGACGAAGTCGAACACCCCCTCGAGAGCTAGATTACGTTGATCAAAGGAGTAGAACTTGTACCGGGAGTTTATTAAAAAGACTCCTTTATTGTCAAACTCCGTACTCCTTCGATCAAAGTAATCTAGCTGTTGGGGGGATGTGCGACTCATTGCCATGGTGAAAAAGACCCTCAAATGACTCCGAAATTACACTTCAAGGTAAAAATGGGCATATAGGATGAATTTTAAGGTCTTACCTATTGCATTAAATTAGCAAACTGATACGCTTTTAAATGAGCTTTAGTTACTTTAGTTTACTTTTAAGAGCCTGTCATTCAAATTAGGGCCCAAAGTGACAAATTCACCCACCAAATACAAATAACCATCTACTCGTGTCCCTTGTTTTAGTGTCAGGTTTTGTCTTTGCTAACCTGTAGTTTGTGCATTATTAGTGATAGCCCCAGCTGCATCCATCCTAACCTTTCCTTCCCACGGACTCGCACCTTTGGAGTTGCCGACACTGTTAACACTGTTGCCGGCACTGTCAACTTCTGCCCTGATGGACTGGAAGCTCAAAGAAGACAAATGAGGACGTTGACAGACCTCAATGTTGAGCCTCTTCTGATCATGACAAAGCAGAGGCTGATCAACAGCAGACTTAAAAAGTGGCAGGATGTCATAAAACAATCAAAGCCTTTCATAGTAAAGGGCCAAGTGTATCAAAAGTCATGCAAAAAGTATATGAATGTATGCTGTATACTCTTGGCCTTTTACTACAACTACTTTTACTATTAGTACCACCACCTCCGCTACTCCAACAACTACTACAACCCATAACTAGATGTACCGCAGAGCGGTACAAAATATGACCGCCGCCCAGTCCAGCACATTTTTTCCACAAAAATAAGTCACGCTTCCACAAAAATAAGTCACGCTTCCACAAAAATAAGTCATGCTCAGATTGTGTTCATTTCCTACTTTCTTCCTTTTTTGTGTGTTTCTAATTGAGTGTGTGCAGAGTGTGTGGTTGTTTTTGTGTATATGTGTTTTGTGTGTGTTTGTGTGTGTGTGTGTGTGTGTGTGTGGGCTTGTGTTTGTGTTTGTGTATGTAGGTGTGTTTGTATGGGTGCATGTGTGTGTGTGTGTGTGTATGTGTGTTTTATGTGTTTGTGTGCGTGTTCATGTTTGTGCGTGTCGTGTGTGTGCATGTATGTGTGTGTTCCCTCTGCACGCAATAGGACAGCGCTGAGTCCCATGCATTTTCCCACCAGCGGAGCTAGTTGGCTAGTTCAAACTTTTGCCAACTTAAAACAAGCTTAACTCGTGTCACACTGTTGGCCAACAGCAACATCCATCTTCTTTGTTTTCAAGTAGCAGGGAATTCAAGCCAAACCGTTGCAACTCTGCCATCAATCATTATGTTAAACGACTCCATACACGATTTGATTGGCCTGATAGAAGTTTAATTTTTCGAGCTCACAATCCAACAGAGAGTTGCTAGACTAGCCCTGGAAGCAAATGTAATTTGTTGCCGCTAGGGTGCGTCTAGATTTCTAGGCTAAACTAAGCCTGCTTAGCTTCAGTAATTTAGCAAAGTCAGGGTATCTGCTGGTCTGGCTGCTGGCTAAAACAAAAGGTGAAAGGCATGTATGATTCTAACTGTCTCACTGTATTGCATTATGCACATTCAATTCTCACTGGTATCTGCTAGACAACAAGTACCAAAACATGATTAGTTCATAGATTTCACATGTAAAATACATTTTATACAACCCCACCCCCATCTTGCCTGTTCATAATTCTGAGAAATTCTTGAATTGTGTGCATGTGTGCATGTATGTGTTTATTGTGTGTGTGTGTGTGTGTGTGTGTGTGTGTGTGTGTGTGTGTGTGTGTGTGTGAATGTGCTTGTGGGTGTGCCTGTGTGTGTGCATGTGCATGCATGCGTACATATGTCTACTGTGTGTGTGTATGTGTTATACGTATGATTACTGTGAATGTATGTGTGTGTGTGAATATCTGTTTATGCACATGTGTGCATATGGAATGGGTTAACATGACCCCTGGAGGCACTCAGTAAAGTACACATAAATTAATTTATTGTATGGCCCTCCATGAACCTTGGCATGCATTGAGAGGGTGTCATAATGATCCTACACTTTCAATTTCATGCAGTTTTGACCATGTCAGCCAGAGATATTGTGATTACAACACCTAATTTTTTGCTTTTTCATTTTTAACTAGGTGGCGCTATACATGAATTGAGTGGCAATGGGATGGGTTGACATGGTCCCTTAAGACCAACATACAAAAAAAGGTGGTACTGCTAGGCCCTACGGTTCTCGAGATATTCACAGAAAACTGTCTCCGGCCACCTACAGGCCAGTTGGTGTAGGCTATAGTAACATAAATTTATTGTGTGGCCCCCCATGAACGGAATTCCACGAAACTTGGCGTGCATTCAGAGGGTGTCATACTGATCCTACACTTCCAATTTCGTGCAGTTTTGACCATGTTAGGTCACAGATACCTGCGATTACAACACTTACTTTTTTGTTTTTAACTAGGTGGCGCTATACATGAAATGAGTTATGCTTTTCATTTTCATTTTCGAGTTATATATACATGGTTATGGAATGGGTTGACATGACCCCTTAAGATCAAAATACAAAAAAAGGTGGTCCTCCCAAACCCTATGATTCTCAAGATATTGATGATATACAAGTACAACTACTATGTCTCAATTAAAATTACATTGTTTCACCATTTGTGCACACAGGTCTACACAGAGTGATGAGTACCCACATCTTTACTTCTAAGAGACCCTGCCTCTCTGGGATGCTCTTTTTCTTGCCCAATCATGTTGCCAGTTGCCCTAATTAGTTGTTAAACATTCCTCCTTTTGTTTTCTTCATCATTATCATTACACAACTTTTCCAGCATTTTCTTACCCCCGTCCCAACTTTTTTTGAAACATGTTGCTGGTATCAAATTCAAAATAAACATATATTTTCCATGAAATAGTAAAATGTGTCATTTTCAACATTTGATATGTTGTCTGTGTCTAGGGCTGGGATAAACGATTATTTTTTAAACGATTAATCTATTGATTATTTTTTCGATACATCGATTAATCTAACGATTAATTTTTTCAGTCCGATTCGATTTCGATTCGATTTGATTATCGATTATCTCCCCATTATTTGACTAATAGCAACTTATACATGTTGATTTACATATCTGAATGAAAAAACATGAATTCTTTAATATTGCAATATATGTTTATTGCTCTTAAGATTCCAAAATAAAAGACTATACAAGTGCAAAGTAATGCATTCTTAGTCAGAGGTAGCATTCAATAAAGTTCAGTAGTGTATAGGTCTAATTGAGTGCCTGTCACTTTAAGAGTTCGTGAGGGAATCCTTGCAATTAACATTAACACAGTTAAAAGCGGTTAAAAGGCTGCGGATGTGTGGATGCAATTCATAACATAGTTAGTTCAAATGACGGTTCGTACTTCTCCTTGGGACAAGCACTTTTGAGTCTTGGAAAACACTTTTCCATTTACATCAGGATTTTGCAAACATTCAGAGTCAGTAAAATGAGCCCTGCATGAGTAACGAAATACAAGCAGCTGTAAATAAGCATGCTAAACTTGACATCCAAACAGTATTCTACCGTTAGCTTTGAGATACTGCTTGATTGCATAACTTAACTTAGTTTAGTCTCTTCAATGTACTATGTTGTGATAAGACATTAGCAGAGTTTACTTTAACTTTAATGCAGCATTTTTGAACAAAATTGCGCAGCATGGTCACGATGCTAAGCGGATTTAATAGCAATTTAGCCCGCTGTGTTCTATGCAGTGCTTCTATGTGGCAACAACAATCCTTCAACAATCGTGAATATTTTGTTAAATGCACATGCAGAGGAGGAGCAGCGGGCTCGTTACGAGAGAGAGCGGGCGGGGCGAGGAAAGGCTGTGTGAGTAAAATGTGCAGCTCAATGAAATTATTTTATCTTATCTATTTAAAAAGTACAACATAAAACATCAATGTGTGGTGGGTGGTTTCGATTTCGTGGCGCCCAGCCACAGATTAGTCAACGTATGGGAAACACTGAAGGTGTAAAATTAAAAATATTTAGCAGCACACGTTATGCTTGACGAATCGACGTGCATATTTTGCTTCGACGTATTTTTTGCATCGACGTCATCGATTACGTCGACGCGTTGTTCCAGCACTATCTGTGTCCTTTTTGCAACTAAATAAGAGTTTAAGAGATTTGCAGATTATTACACTTCACATTTTACACAACGTCCCAACTTATTCTGTTTTGGGGTTTATTTCTCTGTTGTTTCATTGAAGTCAGTGCAATGCCAGTTCAGATTAATGGTAATGTGTAATTTCAGACTCCTATTTTGATATAGTTTTGATATTGCCATAAAACTGTGCCTGAAGACACATTCTTTTAGAGATCATTCAGAAGACAATTGGATGAAGGAACATGCTACTGGGGGCCAAGCAGTGAAGACACTTATTGTGTTTCTACCACACAAGCAACTTTATGACATTTGGCTACTATGGGGCACTGCAATAAGCAGAAATGTGTTTTACGTGAATAAGTGTTGATGCTTTTGAAATGACAATATGGGGAAGCTTGTCGTTTTTATTGTTAGCATTTTAACACTTTCTGGTTCCCAAGAAAAATCTCAATAGGAGATGAAATTCTACATTCTGGTCAAACTTCGGAAGGCTCCAAGGATGATGCATGGAAACTTGTAATGTCATTGTCATAAAAGGTCCATTCTTCATGAAATTTGACACTTCTTCAGACCAAGATCTCACAAAAGTTACCTATTCCCGTTTTGATAAATGAAACCGTTCACCCACTGTAGCAAAATTAGCAGCAAGTGTGCCAAACAGGAAGTGAAGTCATATCTAATCTTTGGTTGATACACATGAAACTTGCCCCTTGACATAAAAACATAGCGTTTCCATGGCAATAACTAGGCTTCCACAATGCTGCTTGCAGCTATATTTATTTATTATTATTATTCATCTACTTTCTCCTGCCATGGGAGTCTATGGCACACTGATTGGGTACAGTCCCTGGATTCATTTCACCAACTTTCATGATTGCAGTGCTCCAATGCCACCAATAGGTCAAGTTGTAGTTTTCAAAAATGTCGTAGATGAAATTCAGACCAGTCTTCATTAAAGTTATCCATTGCCATTTTGATTTACAAAGGCATGAAGCCACCAAATAGGAAGTGAGGTCATATCTTGGCCAATCTTTGGTCGAAGGCTATGAAACTTGTTTGTCACTTTACCCATGACATAACAACATGACTTTTCCATGGCACTATGTCCTGCTAGTTTGCTTAGCCCCCACTTTGCTGCATGCAGCTATATTATTATGACCGCCGTGCAGCAAACAAGATTATATCACATTCCAAATATATAGTACCACCTAACTTAGTTAATATTGACCACTTTATCTAAGTAACAGGTGACTTCATCTCATTTGTATGTTTAAAAAAAAAAAATCTTTCTTTTTTTAAATTTGGTACAAGTTAGAAAGTACCAAATACAGTGGGAATGAGTTTATTTCTTGTTAACATGATTTCAAACTTTGGCACCAGGGCTACAAGAAAGAAAATACCGTTAAGTTCAGTTCAGTAGTGGGGTGGTACAGGTTGACCCCTACTGGCCCATGGGCTAGCCCTATGGAACTATTTCAGGCCTGATTTGATATAATAATATGGCTTAACACATAATTGAACTTTAGATTATGATATAACATGTCTAATACTTTGTCTTGATACCCAATTTGCTCAATATTGACCACTTTTTGCATAAACAACGGACAATTTTATCTCTATTATGTCTTAGAATTGGTATTTTTCCATCACTGGGTACCGGTCAGAAAGTAGTCTATCAGGTACAGTGGGAATAAATTAATTTCTTGTTAACATGATCTGGGACCAGGGCTACAAGAAAATACCACTTAAGACTAGTAGTGTGGCAGGGGGTGGGGTGCATGTGGACCCCTACTAGCCCATAGACTAAAATGCATGCACATACGCACGCACGCACACACACACACACATAAACACACACACATGTATGGGGCGCCAAATGTAACATGCCTTATTTCGTGGACAGAATGACTTTTGTGTGACGAAATACATATATTCATTACGAAACCATGTTACATCGTAACGCCTTTTGTCCACGGAATGCACAAATTGGTTTGCATTGTGTCCATGAAACACTAAGAGAGCACATCATTTCGTGGACGAAATTGACTGGTGGCCTTTTCCTTTCGTGGACATAATGCTGAATGCAGTATTCACTGTCGTAGACGAAATAAACTCTTTTTTTGGTCAAAAGTAATTCTGTCTACGAAAATACGGAATGCACCTACACACATCATTCTGTGAATCCCATTTCAATGTCGTCCACGAAAGTATTGTGTTGTGTTACAGAAGGCATTCCGTCCACGCAATAGTAACTTAATAACTTTTGGTCAAAAGTCACAAAACTGATTTTGTGATTCTATTATGCATTTCGTCCACGTAATGAAATTATCGTAACACATAATTCATTCTGTAAACTGCTGACTCATGAAATGTATTGCAGCAGGTCACAAAACTGATTTTGTGATTCTGTTATGCATTTTGTCCACGTAATGGAATTATCATGACACATAATTCATTCCGTAAACTGCTGACTCACGAAATGTATTGCAGCAGGTCACAAAAGTGATTTCGTGATTCTGTTATGCATTTCGTCCACGTAATGAAATTATCGTGACACATAATTAATTTCGTAAACTGCTGACTCACGAAATGTATTGTACGTGATTCTATTATGCATTTCGTCCACAGAATGAAAGCATATGTCACTGAATGCATTTCGTAAATTATTAAGTTACTATTGCGTGGACGGAATGCCTTCTGTAACACAACACAATACTTTCGTGGACGAAATTGAAATGTGATTCACAGAATGATGCGTGTAGGTGCATTCCGTATTTTTGTAGACAGAATTACTTTTGACCAAAAAAAGAGTTTATTTCGTCTATGACAGTGAATAGTGCATTCAGCATTATGTCCACAATGCAAACCAATTTGTGCATTCCGTGGACAAAAGGCGTTACGATGTAACATGGTTTCGTAATGAATATATGTATTTCGTCACACAAAAGTCATTCTGTCCACGAAATAAGGCATGTTACATTTGGCGCCCCATAAACATGCAAAACACGCACATGCAGGTAAGCAGGCACACACACACACACACACACACAAATAAACACACACATCATTACCCCCACACACCCACTCACAATCGAACACACACACACACATGCACAGACACATAAAACACACACACATGCAGGGAAGCAGACACACGCACACACATACACACACACACACACACACACACACACACACAATCGAAAAAACACACACAGTGAAACACACATACACAAAAGCAAACGCACCCATGCACACACTGATTTACTGTACATACACACAAGTTGCAAGAGTAGGGGATGGAGTAGGAGATGGAGACAAATTGACAAGCGTGATTTATTTTTGCGGAGAGAATGTGCAGGACTGAGCAGCGGTCATATGACATATGACAACTAGATATACCGCTTTGAAACCTGTTTATTTCAATATTCTGCTAACTGTATTTTACATATTTTATAAAGATTTTTATTGAATTTATGTTTTACGCTTACAAACTGACAGAGATATG
>NC_055966.1:3601839-3604339 GCF_018492685.1 Alosa sapidissima
GCATTTCGGTCGTTGCTTTTACCTTACCATTACCTTACGCATGCCAGTTATGTATCCACCAGTTGCCTGCCTGCAGCCTACTTCCAAAACTCCAAAGCTGCTTGCTGTTAGATTTGGTTCCGAGGGCACAAGTTCAGTGTATCAACAACACTCAATAACAGTTTATGTGATGTGTTAATCAATTAAATTCCCAACAATTTCACAACAGCTAGTTCTGGAGTAGGCCATTCAACTAGCCCGCTTGCTTACGACGAGTATCAGGCTGCGCAGTCGGCACCCGCTTCTTTATTTGGGTTTTGGGTTGCCAGGTTTTAGCCTATGACAAAACGGTTGAAATTGAAACTAAGTGATCGTGTATGTGTAGGGTGTATTTCATACACAATCTGGCAACCTGAATGGATCAATGATTTTAAAATGAAGTTTGATGGCCATGCAAATTACGGGAGTTTTCCGGGAGAAATAACAAAACGGGAGAGTGCTGGGAGATGACCTTGAAATACGGGAGAAACCCGGGAAAAACGGGAGTGTTGATAGGTATGCCCCATACCAGGATGGTTCGACCCAACCTGTCACATGCCACCCGCCATCACCTGTCAATCACTGTCAAAACTCAAACGATGGAGTCGTGGTTGAAGCGTAGTGGTAATTCTTGTGAAAACACGGAGGGACAAGTGGCAAAGAAGGCCAAACCAGAGCCGGCAAAAGAGCCGCTGTATCTTGAAGAATATGTTTTATTGCTCTGTTTTAAGTCTTTTTTTCTTAACTAAAAATGCTTTGCGCTGGTACTTGGCTGAAAAAATATTTCACAGGGGGTACATGAAAAAAGGTTGAGAACCACTGGCCTAGACCAAACTAATTAAAAGCATAATCAGATAATATGATGGATATGTAAGTTATAGGCTATGACAACAAAGTTTTGATGAATAATTTGCATATAGTTGACTATTGTTTCAATTTGTTTATTGCGCAAAAGATCTGAAGCATTTAGCTACTTGTGTGGTGTTTTGTTAATTGTGTGTACTAGTAGACTATTTAGAAAAACTAGCCTAGCCTTCTAGGCCTATGTCAAAATAGCAGGCAGAACACCGGTCAGATAACTCGATGAGCACACACTTGGCGGGTGTCCATGCCGCGCGCATGGAATCTTAAAACTGGTAACAGAATTTTCTTCAGTTGAGTCAACATAACTACAGTATACCACCACAGCATACACAGCTGTAAAGAACCTAATCAATCACTTGAACATGGACAGGCCTGGCCCTGTGGACCAGTTATGGGGCAGAGAATCTGGTCAGCAAGGTGAAGAGTAGAATTGGTTATGTGTGAGGATACCTCAAAGAAGTGTTCGGTTAAAGGAAAATTCCGTTTTTTAGCACTTTAAGGCCCTTTTCTTGTTTATTTTGGATGAACTAGAGTGGTGGACACCGAAATTTTGACGATTGGTCCTGTCTCGACTTTTCTGACTCGTTTTGAATCGCCTTCTCAGGGTGGCTGGCAATGGGCATACTGTAGTAGGCTACTCAAACATGTCCTAAAACAACCGTTTTCAAAACTGAAGTTTATACGCTGTTGTGAGGTGTCTGAATAAATAGTTCCACAATAGACCTAGCAAATAAGACAGCTGGATATATTGCGCCGATATATTTTCTTTTAATAATCAACGAACACCACTAACCACCCTGAGAAGTCAAAGGTGATTCAAAACGAGTCAGAAAAGTCGAGACAGGACCAATCATCAACATTTCGGTGTCCACCACTCTAGTTCATCCAAAACAAACCAGAAAAGGGCCTTAAAGTGCTAAAAACCGGATTTTCCTTTAAGCTTCAGCCAAGCTTCATCTAAAAGGGCATGTGTTTGGTATTAGTGTCACCGGGGGGGGGGGGGGGTAATCACACGTAACAGGACCCCCAAGTGATCCCATTCATGTGTGCCCATATCTTCACTTCCTGACCAGAACCACTCCACGCACACACACACACACACACACACACACACAGACTTGTTGGGCCATATAGCTGGAAGAATGTGTATTCAGTCTTTAAGACTTGTGGGGGACAAGCGAGATAAACAAGATTTTGACGCTGCCTGCCAATTATAAAGCACCATTGTTGCCTGGAGCACTTCATCACCAACATCCCAAAATACAGAATCAGGTCTTTGCCTGCTAGTGCTCCTCCTGAGTGGCTTGTCCGTTGCAGCCTTGAAGGTTGTGCTTTGACTGAGCTGGCAAGATCTGTGTGTGTGGGTGTGTGTGGTTAGAACATTGAGAGATCATCTTTCAGTGAGGCGTAGCTGTTAAAAAACTGAAAGTGGGGAAGTCAACTCAGCTATGGTACGTGTGTGTGTGTGTGTGTGTGTGTGTGTGTAACTGTGCCGAGTGTGTGTGTGTGTGTGTGCGTGTGCTCGTGTTATATAAAGTATCAACGGTACATTATGCTCTATCCACGGTTCTCATGGTTTCCCATAATGCCTCACACTGCTGACACAGGCAATGATGTC
>NC_055966.1:3619339-3646839 GCF_018492685.1 Alosa sapidissima
ATGGCACAGTGTAGTGGAATTGTTGGCATAACAGTCCAGAGAAACATATACAAATCATGGTATTGTGTATGTCTCATAGAGTAAGAGAATAAATTACCTTTCTCTCTCTCTCTCTCTCTCTCTCTCTCTCTCTCTCTCTGTGTGTGTGTGTGTGTGTGTGTTTGTCTGCCAAGCCTTCCACCACAGTGGGCCAATACAAGAGAACTTTGCTCCACTGCTCCAACCACACAGTTTCTCCTCCATGTGGAACTGAAGTTCTCCAGTTTTGGCTCAGCTTCTCCTTCTGAAAACTGTTTGTGTATGTACACTATGTGTGTATGTGTTTGTGTATGTACAATATGTGTGTATGTGTTTGAATGTGTGAGCATTTGTGTGTAGGTGTGTTTAACAATGTGAGAGTTTGTGAATATATGTGGGAATGTGTATGTGTTTGAGCATGTGAGTGTTTGTGTATGTGTATGTGTATGTGTATGTGTATGTGTATGTGTATGTGTATGTGTATGTGTATGTGTATGTGTATGTGTATGTGTATGTGTAACGTAGCCGGCAAAACAAATGAGCGTGTGTACGTTGTTTCACTTCCATACCAACCCATGATAGAGAATGAGACTGTGTGGGCTGTCTCGATCTCTGTCATCCCCCACCCACTGATAGACAATCTCCCAATTCAATTCAATTCAAAAATGCTTTATTGGTATGAGAAAAATAAGACATTCGTATTGCCAAAGCAATCATACAAAATATAAGGGACACAGAGAAATAGAATTTAAGTGTCTGAAGAGACTTACATACAATCAGCATGTATCACATCATATATCACTATAGAACAACAAAACAATTAGCATGTTCTAGCTGTCATTATTTTTTCGTTTTGGCAAGTAGCCGTATAATAAGCGGGATAATGTATAGAACGCCGGTCATTATGGGAAAATAAGTCCCTTCAGGGCGAAAATAAGTCCCTTCCGGTTCGCCCTGTCGGGACTTATTTTCCCCATAATGACCGGCGTTCTATACATTATCCCTTACATATATCACTATAGAATTATAAAACAATTAACATGTATCACATAATATATCACTATCACATCATATGGCTATAGAACAAACACAAACAAAAGAAAACTACAGTTCACAGAACAATACAATGCTGTCTCTGTCAGCAGATACATATTTATATAAACGTATATTGTCTATAGTAATATAAAACACATATATATTTAGATTATATTGGAGTCCATCAGTTTATGAAGTTAATTTCACTGCCAAAAATGTCATGGGCTTTTGGGTGTTTGGGTGATACTTATTAAACTAAAGAAAAAGGTTTATCTTATTTTTTTATATTGTTCATAGAGAGTGCTCTTCAACCTTCCCTGTCTGGCAGTGACCACATCTTCTTTCCTCTTTTGGCAGCCAGGTTTTATAGTGTCTACCTGTTTCCACTTCAAGGTTGTGGTCACTGTGCCTGTACTCTGTCAAGATTTGCCTCTGGTTCATATATCTGACAGAGAGGAGATACGCTGCCAATTTATACTCCTATATATAGGGTCAGATAGAAATGTATTCTGCTTTGGCTAGTAGTTTAGCTTCTCCAATGTTCCAAATAGTCTTCTTTTATTTGTTTGATGATTTTGTTGGAGACACATTGCTGGTATGGAAGCAGTGCTACATGTAGCTTGTATCTTTTTCAGGTTTCAGGAGTTAGTGAGTGTCAGCACCAGCTGACACAAAAGAGTCTTTTCTGGGTTCAGTTCCTGTTTTTTCAGTGCCTCAAAATGGAGTGTATTTTTTGAAGTAGACTTGATGCAATGGGTAATAGATCAATCTGTTGGATGCTTGTCCTATGTAGTGTATTCGTGCATATTGAGTGGACCCCAGACTTCACTTCCATATAACGCAATAAGCTGTATTATGCTGTTAAATACTTTGCACCAGATTGAGATTGGTATATTTATGTTGTAAAATTGGGATCTATGGGATTTTGCTTTGATTGCATTCACTTCTATGCTGAAACTTCCTGATGCAGTCAGACGGAGGTATATAGTGCATTGTGTGTAGGCTGAACATGTGTCTGTGTTCCTGACGTCTTGGCTTCTTTTGGAAATTGTCAGGGCCCTTCAGAGTACTTCAGCAGTGCTGCTGTAGGCCCTGTTCTGCAGATGATAGGAGCAGGTCATCTGCAAAGAACAGGTATTTAACCTCTGTGTTTTGAAGGGTGAGTCCCTTCTAACTCATAAATCTAGATGAACATGTTGTACTCACTCTCCATGTCTGTGTAAAGAGCTCTGCCTTTTTGCCCATTTTTACACGGGTTTTACAAGGTTGTAATACAATCCTATGTGCCAAATTGAGAAGCTCTCTCTCTCTCTCTCTCTCTCTCTCTCTCTCTCTCTCTCACACACACACACACACACACACACACACACACACACACACACACACACACACACTTTATGTGGACAGGATATGTTGAATGATCAGTGTATCATCTGCTTTCTGCTTATAGAGCATCCAGTCAGGCCAAGGCCTGCACCATCTGCGAGGTGAACTGTGATTTATAACAGTCCCACAACCTCTCTCAACACAACCCATGTATTTTACCTGCAGGGATACCCATTCAATGTGGATGCTTGATAGTGCTCACATTCAGCTGAGATGAATCAGGTTGCCAAAGACTAAGGGTGAAAATCAGACCTCAATTTAGCCATTAAGACCATAGCAGAAAATGCACATGAGTTTACAGAGTTCGACTTTACAGGGTCATTTATCATAGGACATTGCAATCTGTATAGACTAAGCACAATGAATTACTTTGATAGGCATCACATCATGAAAGTTTAAAAAAAATATGCAAACTGTGTTTTCATAGGACGTAACTTCCTATCCAGATATATCAGTCATCTGGGCCTCTGCCACCTAAGTGTCCGCATGCTCTCAAGACAAATATTTGACCAGAAATATCCTGAATATTAATTTAGACTGGATATTTATAAGTCTGACTTCATACAGAAAACAGATACGCAAATAACAACAAACAAAAATATATACGTAAATAAACGCAACAGCCTGTGAACACCACTGTGGCTTAAATCACAAGTCTGCAATTAGCATGGATCGCGAACACCTCCTCTGTGGCAAACACACACACACACACACACACACACACACACACACACACACACACACACACACTATCACGCACTGCCATGCGTAGGAGATTGTTACATGTTTGGCATGGAGTGGAGCTGTTGAGGGCCCAAGTTGTCATGGTGATAATAGTAGGACTCACCATGGAGACCAAATCTGAAGGAAAAGCAGAAAAAGAGAGATAGAGAGAATTAGAAAGAGAGAAGGGGTGATAGATAGATTACAAATAAATGTAGAATAGTAGAATAGATATAATAGACAATAAACATATTCCACACAACCCACAAATGTAAATTAATGATATGTAAGATCAGTAGACAAAAGTTAGTTAAGTAGAAATCTAGCTCTAGATTGAGGAGCCCTGATGCCTGTGGAGTAAAAGCTGTTTAAGAAGCTTTTAATTCTAGTGGCCAGTGGCCAGTGGTGCCTCCCTGATTGAAAGAGGAGAGGTCAGAGACCATCTTCTTTGCTTGCATGACAGTCCAGTGAGTGTACAAAGATTTGGCTGAAGGGAGTGGGCTGCTTATGAGTTTGGATGCCCGGCTGTAATTTTGCCCTTGTTTGATTGTCCGTGCTGCCATACCATGCAGTAATAGAGGATGTTCTGATGGACTCAACGACGGCTGAGTAGAACAAAGTGTGCTATTCCTCTTTAGCAGACCTCTCTAAACACCCCAGTAAGCAGCAATCTATTGATGGTGCTTGTGCTTTAAAACAGTCAACTAACTATCAGTCTCTGCTGTGTGGATATGTGTGTGAATGTGATATCATCATCAATGAGGTCCAGTTGTGGAGAGAAAATATGACGCAGATGTTTAACATTGTGTGGATGTGTGTAGAAAGAGAGTCATTTCAAAATTCCTCCTAGCTTGGTCACAGCTTGTGTATACAGAAATGTTAACACACTGCTTGCACACACAGACAAATGGACGCACACACTCTCCCACATACACAGAGACACACACCGAGGCCTCTCTCTGAACTCACTCAGAACTGTTCTGCGCATTCCAAACATTTCCCCCTGATGAAGTAAATACACCCCCCTTACACACACTCACTCTCTCTCGCTGTCTCTCGCTCTCACTCTCTCTCTCCCTCTCACTCTCTTTCTAGATCCCTCTCTTCCTTTTTTCCTCTTTCTCTCAATGAATTATCTGGGGATGACGACACAAGTCAGATTTGAAATTGTGATTCCAAGGCAGTACTGACCGATGATGTCATATGATATTGTGACCTCATCAAAAAGGGACATTCCTGTTGTTATTTTAGGATGCTTTGCATTTTGATATGGTGATAAAGATAGAGAGATTATGATGTAACACACACACACACACCTACACACACACACGCACATACACACAAGTTACTGATGAACTGATAGGTGGGCCATAGGTGGCTGAAAAGATCATTTGAATATTCCACTGCACAGCAAAAGAACAGTTACTGGAAGGTCCATCTCTCTCTCTTTCTCTCTCTCTCTCTCTCTCTCTCTCTCTCTTTCACACACACACACACACACACACACACACACACACACACACACACACACACACTGTTTTCATTTCTCCACGTCTCTATCTGCCCTGGTTTCATTTTTCTCCATCCTCAGATATATCCCACTCAATTTTACCATATCGCACACCCCAACTCCACCCACCCATTGCCCGCATTGCGCACACACACACATACACACACACACACATTCTGTAACGCGTAGTGAGTGGAATACTGAGGAAATGTTAGCGGGGATTCTGTGAGGGGTTTTTTCCACTGTGGAGTTGTAAGGATAATGGAAGTTCCTTGATGGGCTGACCCAATGGAGCCAGCAACCAAACTCCCCCAGCATGCCTGTCAGCTGCTCCCCGTCTCTCTCTCTCTCAAATGCTGGGTCCCTACTGTGGAGCATTTTCACTTCACTGTCATTTCACTCACACTGTCACTCACACAAAGGCCCAGAATTTTGAGTATATACACTCCACTCATGAAACACTCACCAGCCTACATGCACACACACACACACACACACTCACACACACACACACACACACTCCACCCTCTCTGGACAGGTTGTCAGAACAGAGTGAAAGAATGGAGTTAAAAGGGGAGCGGTTGAAAGTTTGTCACTTCCAGAGTGATTATTACCCCTCAGCTTCTCTCCAGTGGTCTGCCCATTACTGTCCACCACCTGCCCTTGCTGTCTTCCTGTCCATTGGGTTCCCCCCATGCCTTTAACTCTGTCTCCTCAGTAGTTCCCCCCATGCCTTTAACTCAGTCTCCTCAGTAGTTACCCCCATGCCTTTAACTCAGTCTCCTCAGTAGTTCTCCCCATGCCTTTAACTCAGTCTCCTCAGTGTTTCCCATGGTTCCCATTGACAAATGTTTAATCCAGTGGTAAATCTATTTCAATCACATTCAAGCCATGATAAACCACACCTTCCCCTCATGAGCCGCTAGACTAGGAGCTCAGAGCTCTAGCTGATAACAATGATGTTTTGCGGGTGACCATCCCATCTCGTCTACTTGGGTGTCACTGCCTTGAGATTTGAAATCTGTCTGTGGCCTAGAGGAACTGAGCAGTCAGTTTAAGTCAGTGAGCCACAAAGGCATCAAATATGAAGTAGTTTTTTTTTTTTTTTCAATTGAGAATGTAGCGTAACTGGAGAGAATCCCATTACTTTTTCCATATCTATCTGTAAAAATGGGCCTGTAAATGTGTGTCACAGTATGGCCTTCTCCGGGCCAGAACATGGGAAGACCAGAGGACTTATGTGATATCAAGTCGCTATCCAACCTGAGGCCACTAACTGAGTAACCAATCAGGCCTTAGGCAAGAGAGTGAGGAGCCAATCAGGCCTTGGGCTGCTGAGCTGAGAACACAAAGTGATGAGAATGACCCCCAGGCTGACCTCTAACACCACAAGGACACCCACAGCCATTTCAGTGTGTGTGTGTGTGTGGGTGTGGGTGTGTGTGTGTGTGTGTGAGAGAGAGAGAGAGAGAAAGAGAGAGAGAGAGAATGATAGAAAGAGAAAAAGAGTCTTTTGAAAGGGGTGTCTTCATATAAAACTGCAGTTTGACATTAGGCAGTTTCTGCACATGCTTATAAGTGAATAATACTACATCAACTACACACACACACACACACTCACACACACACACACACACAAACACACACGCACACACGCGCGCACACACACACACACATACACACACACACACACACAACTGAAAACTAAGTAATGTATTATACAAAACGGTCTGTCCAAACATTTATACAAGAGGTCCTCACTGGAGTTTACATACAAACCAACAACACTGAATCATTTCCTATGAGCAAGCATACATACAAACACAAACTATACACACATTAAAAATACTCTCCACACAGACTAACTAATTGAACATGCACAATCTATAAAACACACCATATATGTAGATTAATATTACATATCGCTTCCAAAATGCTCACACACACACACACACACACACACACACACACACAGACACACACATACACACACACATAAAGAAGTCACGCACACCCTCCTTCGCCCACACATCTCTGTCAAATCATTCATGAGTTCATGACCAGAAGGGAATCCCTTTGTGTGTGGGTACAGAGGTGTAATTCTGAGCATTGCATAAAGTACAACCTGATTATCCCAAAAGAATGCAGACACACACACACACACACACACACACACTGACACCATAGACAGCACAGGCAAGTCTGCCAGTAAGGGGTGTGTTGGGGCAGGTTGGGCTGGCGTACGACACTAGTGCGGAGGAGTAGCAGGCGATTACGGGATCTGACAAAGACTGCTAAAGCCAGTTGGAGCCTGTCAGGCAATCAGCACATGAGGACACAAATGGTGGCCAGCTGAGCACACCTGCTGATTGGAAGTGGCGCTGTAGGTGTGTGAGTGCAGGTTTGTCCATGTTACCGGAATCATCAATTAGCATTGTGCTATGATCATTTCCAACATAACTGTGAGCAATACATGTGGATCGTTTTTGAGTGGGTGTTTACGGGCACTTCTGCCTTCTTGAGATTGACCCCGCGCCTAAATGTCAGAATATTAACAGGTAAAATGAAAGGCCACGAAACAAGTGGAAGAATGCATGAGGCAATCTGGTGGGATTACTCTGGCATAGGGTTCATGTGTGCGTGCGTGCAAGTGAGCAAATCGACACTGAATTTAAATGTCAGCATAGTCCCTCAGTGAATCAGAGGATGGGGAGAAGATGAGAGCCAACCAGGGCCTTGGCACGGTCCCCCCACTTTATACTCCCATAGCTGCACACATACAAGTGTCTTCAGTTATACAAATACACACATCCACCTACACAAACACAGAATCATGCACAGGTACACTTTATACAAACACACAAACACATACACATACACATACACATACACATACACATACACACGCACACGCACACGCACACACACACACACACACACGCACACACACACATACACACACACACACACACGCAGGCATGTGCACACACTGACATGAATAAACACATACCCTCAAATAAATTGTGGCAAAAGACAAGTTCTTGAGAGGGTCAAGCCCATTGAGAAACCCAAAAGATTCTAAGAGCTGCAATATTCACAGATGATAAACTGGCCATCGTCATCGCCATGGTGCTTTCTAACACAAACTCAGTGACCAATCACATTCCCTTTTCACAAAAGACACCATATATTTCATATAGGCCTATTTCCAATATTTACTGTATTTACATCTTATTAGAAATTGTACAGATCTCATATATTCAAAGACAGGTTTGAGAGGGTCCATGTATTTGCCCATGTGGACAAACGGCAATATTCACAGATGACAAACTGACCATCCTTATTGCCATGTACTTCCCAACATGAACTCAATGACCTCTCCAATATTTCACATACTGTATATTTGAGATATATATATATATTCATATAATATATTCATATTTCACAGAATTCATACATTCAAATTTATATATATTATGTATTTATATTTTCTCTGAACTGATTTGACTGATTCCTCATGAGTAAGTGGCTGCATGTAACCTCTGATAACCTTCACAATCAGGTCAGGAAGAACACCAACGCTTTGACATTTACTAAATACTTCTCAGGCATGAGAGTGTGTCACTGTGTGCACCACTATGTCAACACTCACACACAACATGCAGGCTCTCTCTCTCCTGCTCTCACATGCAGACACACACACACACACACACACACACACACACACACACACACACATTATTGTCATTACTGTCCATTTAATCTACTCCTATTGAAGATTTACCTGATTTTTCTGGTTGGGTTTACACTAATCAAAGCACGGTATGCACAATAGGATGAATGGCTGCTGTTTCATCATCTCTGCAGACAGCTGACTCACTGGTGAAGTGAGAGTTTGATGCTGCTGCACAGGTATAGCCAGTGATCCCAGGCCATGAGCCAACTGGGCATTCCTCAGCTTTGAGTCTGCGCTTATTCAACAGCCTGCCTTTTGCATACAGTAAACAAAAATGTATCATATAGGAACCGTACACTTCCACAGCAATTGTTCGCTTACAAAAACCCACCCCACCCACGCAAAGATGCACATGCACGCAATCTACTACCCCAAATACCGCAATAACGTGCCCTACCCTGATGTGCTATCCAGTAAATGCATCCATGAGTATCCATGACTCACACTTACAGTCAGCAATATCTCATATTGCTTAAATGTTTTTATGTTCATTACTGTAATATTAATACATGGGCCAACTGTTGTTGTCTTTGAGAATTTACGTCTGTTTATTTATTTTTTTAGCCTATTAATATTTTCTTATTTTTTATGTAAAACACTTTGGTGCAATGCTGTTGCTTTAAATGTGCTATAAAAATACATTTACTTGACTTGTCTTAAATAGTATACTGCTGTTAACCCAAACTCATATTTTTTAACCAAACATAATTGCATAAAGATGTTTAGGAGATGAGAACGATGTCACATTTTGAAGGGTGTTCAACAAAATAAATCATCTCACTTATGCCATGTTTGTGCATTTATGGGGGGGGGCATGGGTAGATAGATGGAGGAGAAATCAAAAATAATAAATAAAAAGTTCTATGGAGATGTGCAAAAGTTGGAGAAAGTCAGATATGTGTGTGTGTGTGTGTGTGTGTGTGTGTGTGTTTTGACGTGTGATGAAATAAGAAAATAAATAAAAGGTCTGTAGCATAGGGAGAGGGATGTAAAAGTGCTAACAGTCATGTAGGTGTGTGTGTGGGGGGGGGGGGTCATGAGTGCTGAGGAGTGAATGAGTGCAAAGTCAGTCTAGTGTGAGTTCGGAGTTGGGAAATGTTTGAGAGTGCTGAGGAGTGAATGTGTGCAAAGTCAGTATAGTGTGAGTTCAGAGTTCGGATGGCCTGGGGATAAAAACTTCTCCTGAGTCTCTCAGTTCTGGCTTTGTGACTACATAGGCGTCTTCTTGATTTCAGCGGTAGGAATAATCAATTGTTAGGATGAGAAGAGTCCTTCATAATCTTTTGGGCTCTTAGGAGTACTCTTCTGGAATAGATATCTTGTAGAGCAGGGAGTTGAGTTCTTATAGTACGTTCAGCTGAGCGCACTACTCTCTGCAGAGTACTACAATCTCTAACTGTGGAGTTCCCATACAGGTGATGATGCTACCAGTTAGAACACTCACCCGCTGAAGTGTAGAAGGCCTTCATGATGGATGTAGAAACTTTGAATTTCCTTAGCTGACGAAGGAAGTAGAGTCGTTGTCTGGACTTCTTCAGAACATATTGAGTGTTAACAGTGCATGTTAAGTCTTCAGTAATGTGGACACCAAGGTATTTAAAACGTGACTCTCTCTACAGGTTGCCCACTGATCATTAGTGGTCACACTGATGTGATTTGCCAGAGATAATAAGACGATATCAACATCAAAAAGTGAAAACAAACTAGCTTTTAAATTATGCACAAACCATGACAACTGCCTGAAAGATTTCCCTAGGTTTGGTGAAGGGGGACAGTCAGTTGGTCCGGCAGTCACTGTTTTTGTCAGAGTGAAACAGCATGGCCACATGCAGCAAAAAGAACCGTGCTCAGGACTGGACCACAATCCATGTCACTTGCAGACTTGCATAGACATGCTGGCATTTACACTCCTAGAAACTGACCTTTGGTGGAGCAGAAGTGTGACTCAAACAGATAGGCACACTCACACACTGGAGGTAACCTACACAATCAATTTGGGGAAGCCCCCAACCCACACTCTCAAAGCCTGGCAGGGGATGCTGGCCAAACACACACACACACACACACACACACACACACACACACACACAGGTACAGTACATTTACATTTCTTCATTTAGCAGACACTTATCCAAAACGACTTACAAAATTATCTACATTGCAAAAGAGACCTTAGCCAACAATAAATACTATCAAGTAAATAGTGGATGAAGGTAGTGGTGGAAGGAGAAAGATAGAGAGGGATGCCCCTGCTCTGGTAGCACTTGTTTTTTTCCATTCTTCATCATTCTGAAGAGATTTTGTTTTGTCTTCACATCAAACAAAAATTCAAAGTGTTCTGCAACTTCTGTTATCAACTCTTTGATAACTTATAAGGGTAAAGAGATATGCTCTCTGCAAAAACGTTGGTCTTCTGGAACAGCTTACCCTATACATGGGGTAAGAGGAGCCTAGGTATGGGGTAAGTTGGTCCAAAACAAAGATTTCTGGTAAAACATTTTTATTTTCTTAAAACAGTAATTTAATTTCTACAAACAGTAACAAACACCAACATTTAACTGAGAATTTGCCAAATAGATTCAACTGAAAATTTGCCAAGACAGATTTAGGCCTAACATTTTTTGTTATATTTTGTTGTGATATAAGAAGCAATGCGAGCGGATAATCTGGCCCCACAAGGTGGTGTACAGGGCAAAGGGGCCCTATAGGCTGTAGACTCGAGCCTTGGGGCACCCCCATGGCCAGGTGGTGAGACGAGGACAGTGTTCTAGCCAAGACACATTGAACGATCACTCAGTGAGGTAGGATTCACAGTAGGAGTGGGTGTTGCCTGTGATGCCCATGTTGGAGAGTATGGATAGTGGGATGTGGTGGTTGACCATGTTGAAAGCAATACTGATTAATCAAGAAAGATGAGTACTGAGGATCACAATTCTGCTCTGGCTGGCTTTAAGGCTTCTGTCACAAACAACAGAGCTATTACAATGGAGTGGCCATCTTTAAAGCTGGATTTCAGGGTGAGACCGGCCGATAGTTCTCCACATGAGTGGGAGCGAGATAACGTTTTTTAAGAAGCAGTGCTACCCAGGCCAGTTTAAATGGAATAGGCAATTTACCAGAAGCCAGTGAAGCAAGCATTAATCACATGCATACATATACATGTATCACAGCCTACACATTGCTGTCTGCTTGCTGTGTGTGTGTGTGTGTGTGTGTGTGTGTGTGTGTGTGTGTGTGTGTGTGTGTGTGTGTGTATATAAGACAGGGAGTGTGTAAGTCTTGTGTGTGGATCTGTCATTAAATATCCTACACTGTATATAATTCATCTCCTTCTGATAATCTTGTCAATGCTTTTGGTTCAGACTAGCAATTTTACCTTCACTTTTAAATAATGATTCAGATAAAAAAAAAGGTTTCAATCTTAGGGTACACTCCTTATACAATCTCTTCCATTGCATCTAAACAAACACACAAAGATTATGCCATTATGTCCAGTTTTTGTGAACAGATGGGTTGGTCAAATATGCTTTCTATTTGAATATATTTTTATTGTAATATATTTTATATAATATATTTTATTGTAAGATTGTAATTTGATTGATTGGTAATTCAGGAGGGTTAACTAAAATTGGTTCATTATCCAAAGGTTAAGTTTAGTGTAGATTCTGATTCTATGCTAGAAGTGGTTCAGAAAGGTATGCAAATGGCTGGAGTCAATAATGTAGGATGGTATGGTGGCATTTACACTCTTAAAGGCAAGTCAAGTCAAGTCAAGTCACTTTTATTTATATAATGCATTTTTGTATGCACAGAGTGCAACCTAAAGCGCTCCACATACAAGACATTGACACACAAGACAAAAAATATGTGCCACAATTTCTATGGAAATTAACCATACAAATGTCCATGCAAATCAGAAGATTCCTATAAGCAAGATACATTATCCTGTCATGTACTGTATACTACTATAACTGTACTTCAGAATGACCTGCCATCAAAATCAACACTCTAATTAGGGCCCGAGCATCGAAAGGCGCAAGGCCCTATTATTTCTGTAAGGATTGTTATTATTATAGTTGGGAATATCCTGTCATGCTTTGCCTTTTTTGAGGTGGTTCCCATGGGAGAAAACTCATGAAATTTGGCACACACAACAGGTGTCCGATAAAGCTGTTATGGACAAAGACTCGGCCCCGGGTGTGGCCTATAGACTCCACAGTGCCCCGTTATGTCACTTAGTCTCGTGTAGAGTGTGGCTACCCAACCCGAGCCCGACGGGTCCCGACGGGTCGGGTCGGGTTTGGACAAATATTTAGAAATTATAGTCGGGTTCGGACAGATGGGGGCGATATGCATTGGAAGCTTTACGTTTAAAATTGCTTATTATGTTGGGTAACCAACAGGTCAGACCTAACAGCTTTCTTCCTGTGTGCAAGATTTGTTTATGTAGCCGTGACAACGCATGTGCATTTCAGGCGGCATGTCTTGGGTTACGTAAAAAAAAAAGTTGTTAGCCTATCAGAAGATTTTAAGATTATTTGCGTTGCATAGCCTACTGTGGTAAAGACACCGGTAGGCTATAAGGTCGTCTCGTTCAACTGGATGAGGATTTCCTCGAGTTGCCCCAATTAACGTCGATGCTGCATATGGATCAGTGACAGAGGCACTGTAGTCTCAAATACTGTTGCAGTTCATTTCAAGACTTTTCGTCAATGGTAAGACTAGAATTCTATTTCAATAGGCTATGCTTGCTTGGGCCTCTTGTGTTAATGTGCGCTGTGTGTGACCTGCGTGCGTGCACGCTCATCTGATTCTGTAGACAATTCCATTTGTTGTTTGTTCCGTTTAATGGGCTAAAAAGACAGGCTATCCACAAACATGAACGTTTAATCACTAGCATGGGAATAACTGAGGCATCATCATCGTCGGGCTTGGGTCGGGTTCGGAACAGAAATTTGCGGCCGAACCGCACTCTAGTGTCGTGGTTGGTATATAGCTATGCACACCAAATTTGGTAGGTGCGTGTAACTCCCTAAGACAAACAACTTTCATGTGTAGATTGCATTAACCACATTAACCCCCTCCCCCTTATGTCATTGAGTCTTGTGGGCAGCAAATAGTTTCACCCCCCACACACAAGAGCTGGTAGGGATGTAGACCCCCCCACCCCCCTCCCCCAAGTGGGTAGGCTGAAGGGAGTTTTTAGGATAACTTGTTAATTGCTGCACTGCATATCAAAATGTGTGCCATAAATTGGTTACTTGAAAGCACATCATTGTACCCCACATATTTGTGGTGTAGCGCCACCTAGTGAATATCATCAGTGTAAATGTCACATCCAATATACAGTGAGTAAACTTGTTTCCAATGTATCAAACTTGCAAAAACAAATAGCACACACATCAGATACGTGCATTTGTGCACAGGTGAGTGCATTGTTGGATTCTGAAATGCCACGGGTCGCGGACCGCAGGTGTTCGGGCCCGCCATTGCCGCTTGCGGTTATATTCTTTTTCTAGTAACCTCAATGTTGAAAGTTGGCTTCTACCAAAACACCACATAGGGTCCTGCGTCAATCAGCCCCCTCAGGAAAAATATATTGCCATGGCTGCTCTTGGTCTTATTCGAAGATCAGACGGGAGGAGGAGAAATCCGTCATAGGGTGTTTTTCAGTAAATTTGAAGATGGGAGGTTAACCGAGCGCTCCTCATCCAAGCCATGGCGTACGCCAGCCACTTCTGATGCAGACAGACAGTGGGCTGAAGTTCACGGAAAGGGTATTCCCCACGGTTGTGCGTTTTTCATCACTTCCACATGCGATACAGAAGGCGCAGAAGGGATTTGCAGAGTAAACTATAGACTTGGTAACAGGTTTTAACTAAAAGCATTTCTCCGATGAGCGCGCAAGTGAGGCAGAACTTCCCTTAGCATGGCGGATTAAAGTCTCTTTCCAACAACTCCTACCAACTCCTCCCGAACTCTAGCACAAATAACTACTAGGTGAACAATTCTAAAACAAAATCGTCTATTCAACAGTAGCCTGCAGTCCGAAGAGAATCTCTGTTCCCTACGCAACAGATGCGTCGCTGTAGGCGGGAAACGCATTGATGTTAGGCTACAATAATAAATGATCAAGTAGCCTATGCAAAAAAAAGACAAACCAGAAACAGAGCGCCGTTGCAAGTCGTGTGAATTATTCTTTATAATTCATTACACGAAATTACGCGAGGCATTACACGAAACGGCACAGATAGTTGTGATGTTTAGCTTGTGAATAAAAATACTGACACTACAAGTCAAAGCTAGATTCTCAGCGTCCATAGCGTCAGATTACGCCTGTCCCGTTTGCCAGTTTAATATCACAGTTAGCCAGTTCTCACTTCCATTAGGTAGGTAGCTCTTGTTACAGAGCGGGGGTATCATGAGGTTGTTCCCTGGCAAGAAGAAACGGGGACACACGCTTCCGCTAAAAATACCTGTCTACGACTATATTTGGATTGGCTGGATCACAATCAAATTTCTAAAATAAACGGTCCCGCCCCGGCACAATGAATGGAACTCTGCTATCACACACCGCCGTGCAGCCCACTGCTATATTTAGTATCGGCGCTTGCGTCAATCACGCGCCTCAGTGCGTCAAGCCCTCGCCCCGCCCCCGACGGCTGATCATTGGCCAGAATTAGAACGTGGCCAACAAATTACGTGTGATTGGCTCTTTGATTTACTGTTAACTAAAGCTACAGTAACCTAATTTAGGCTATTTGTTCGTGTGTTGTGCCCGCCGCGTTTAATTTATTCGGCCATGCAAGATCGGGACTAAAATAATATATTACGCCCTTGTTTACTCTCACAAAGTTAATCGCCTGATCATGCACCACTACAGATGGCTAAAAACTGTGCAATCTGATGCGATGCTCTTCTTGAGAGTCTAGGTTGAATCTTGCGCTGTCATGCGGTCAACAGGTGCGCTGTCAGCGTTCAGTCAGCAAAACATAGGCCATGTAACCTCATCAGATGGCCCTGACAGTTGAAATGCTATTGAATGGGCCATACATGATGAACAGTAAACACAATCGAACAACTGCAAAAGTGTACTGCATTCATGCCCTAAAGTCGCTTGTCTACAATAATCTCGTGCATGTAGGCTGGTGCACCTATCCAGAATTGAGGAGAAAATACGCAATGTAGCGCTAAGGTAGGCTTTATTGTCCCCAGAGGAAATTTTATCTTGGGCTCCAGCCACTGCATTAAAGACGAATGTAGAAGAATGTATCCTACCAAACGAGACTTTTGAGAAATGAGGCTGTTTGATAATGATGTTGAGGCCTACCTTGACTATAAGTTGCGTATTTTCATTGCGTATGTTAAAGTGTGGTCTACATAAACCACAGCGGCCGATGACATATTCTAATAGAATCACGTTAGAGTTCGCAGATCCCAATGAAAAGTCGGTGGTGGTAGCCATGTTTTTGCTTAGCCTTGTCTATGTCACTGACTCGCAAGCTCAACTCCCCCTACCGACAGCTCTCTCTCTCTCTCTTTCTCTCTCTCTAGCTCTTTCTGGCACGCGGGAGGAAGGCTTATGTGTCTACTGTACAGGGCTACACAGTGGACTCAACGTCACCCGCGCCATGACGTCAATGCGACGTCGTGCATTCCTAGCTCTCTATGTAGAAGCCACTCACATAAATGTGCTATTAGACTTTCCCTCGCGCAGCCTCCACATAAACAAAGGCACATTGCAGCTCGAGCCCGGCGCATCAGTCGCGCGAATACTGTCAAACGCGGACATCACGGAAACCCTTACAAGTAGCGGAGTAGGACTACGCGTGTTACTTTTTACTTTTTAATTTTTTTTTGGACAAGGGAAACAATACATTATATTTCTTCTAATTGTTGTTATGTCGATAGAACCTCAGACTTAAAAGTGATTATTATAATCCAGAAAAAAATATATAGGCAATATATTTCACCGGAACAGCCAATGCGCAGGATATTTTAAGGAGGTTCAAAACACATGTAAAGACGGAACCACTACAGCAATCAAGTAAGTAGTAGCCTAAAACTTTTTCATTACAAACTCATTCCGAATTGTAGAAAATTAATTTACCTTTGAAAGATGAAGTAATTAATATATGCATTGTCTGGACGCTTTGTTGCCTGGTTTAGTTTAGCCCTAGAAGAGAGCACTAGACAACTTTTCGTCCTTCGTGAGAACGCGGTGACCTGTTGAACACTTGGAGCCGAGCGGTGCGTCTCAGAAACGGGACCTCGTTGTGCGCTGTCGTTGGCGGCAGATGGATGGCTCTGAATCCCAATTTAATTTGCGAAAGGTATCATATTCTTTCCGGTTGTCATGGAAATGGGATGCCTATTCTACACCGCGGTGAAGCGGCAGTCGCGATAGGGGCTTGCGCTGTTGCGGGAAGCGCAGAACAGCACAGTGCGAGGCACAGCTTTATTACAACTGCAGAACGGTACTCGGGTGTCTGAATCACTTTTAGCTGGTAGCCTAGGCCTAGTTGCTTCCAATGTTAAATTGGTGCCGATTTATTTGAATGTAATTTAGGCTAGGCCTATATAATTTTCCTTCGCCTATGTTTAGGCTACATTGACTACAAGAATCAATTTCATTCATTAATTCATTCATTCATTAGGATAGCTTGCATTTATATTGACAGTAGGCCTATGCTTAGTTCTTATATCACATTTCTAGATAGATAGATAGATATAGATACATAGGCTAGCCTAGATATAGCCTAGATTGATTGGCTGGATGATTGGTTGATTGGCTGGGGGAATAAAGACACACCTTCCTGATTTAAGCTATGTTAAAAAAAAAAGTCTTGCAGTATTTTCATTACATGCTCTCTGCCGGTCTGCCTGTCTCGATAGACGAACAGACAGAAATGCCGAGTGTCATTAAAGGTCAGTTACTTTTTTGGGGGGTGAGACATACAGGCCTCTGGTGCAACATAGTCGCCAACAGAAAAGATCACTATTTGCATGTTTTAACCTTACAACATAAGCACAATGATTCAAATGCTGTTTAAGTTCAAATGACCTAACCATTGTGCCAACGTGTTGTGGAAGTATGTGCTAACTTAATAGCGTGGACTACAGAAGTGTGTGTGTGTGTGTGTGTGTGTGTGTGTGTGTGTGTGTGTGTGTGTGTGTTTATGTGTGTTTGTGTGTGTGTGTGTGTGTGTGTGTGAGAGAGAGAGAGAGAGAGAGAGAGAGAGAGAGAGACTATCTCTCTCTCGGTGTTTATTACGTGTGTATGTGTGTGTGAGAGAGAGAGAGAACGAGAGAGAGCGTGTGTGTGTGTGTGTGTGTGTGTCAAGATCTGTTCTTCTCCCTTCAGATTTACTGTACTAGTATATCCCTCCTTTCATTCTCCTCTCGTCTTCTTTCGGTCTGTTTGCTTGTGGGGACTCTCTCTGTCTGGCTTATTGGAGCCAGGGGCAAATGTTTAGAGCCTCCCTTGCCGTTCTCTAGGTTACCGGAGCGCAAGATCAGAAGAAGTGTGTGTGTGTGTGTGTGTGTGTGTGTGTGTGTGTGTGTGTGTGATTCGGACCGTGTAGGCTATATAACTTTTTCTGTGTGGGTGTGTGGTAGATGAAATTTCATGCTCCTCTTGTCATTTCTATGTGGTTCAATCGCTAGGTCTGATGGTGACGTGTGTCTTTGAAGTTGACGTGAAATCACTATGAAAGCGCTTGGTCACACGGGTTAAAATAATTTTATGCTCACGTCCGGGTGACGGGGGGCACTGCTACTCTCGGTAACGGGACTGTGTGCCTGCAGGTTTCAGGAAGAGGGCGCTAGACTCTTTTAAATACATCATGGTAGCGCGCACCCGGCTTTAGGGCGCTGGGGTGCATGCACTCTCTCTCTCTCTCTCCTCTCTCTCTCTCTCTCTCTCTCTCGCTCTCTCTCTTTCTTTCTGTCACAAACACACACACACGCACACACACGCGCGCGCGCACACACACACACACACACAAGCACGCGAGGGGAGACTTCGGAAGCGATCTCAGGTGAATGTCTAGCTTTGGCTTTAAAAATGTTTTAACTCGTTTAGGCAACTTTGGTCAGATTAATTGAGGTATTCATTTCCTACGTTCACATCCAGAAGGAAGGTATCCTCCTCACCGTTCCTATATTTGCGTGTGTTTGCCTTCAGTTCAGTAGCTTGTTCATTTTCTCTCTCTTTCTTTCTTGTTCTCTCACTCTCTCTCATACTCTCTCTTCTCTCTCTCACACACACACGCTGTGTGTGTGTGTGTGTGTGTGTGTGTCTGGGCACGTTTTATACTTATCTCTCATTGTTGTTGTATGTACCTTAAAATGTCTGCAATAGGATTTTTTGGTACTTCTTTATTGTAGGCTATATGTGTGGCAAGCTCATGTAATTTCAAATCATTTCAAATCATGTTTATTTAAAAAAAATAAAAATACCATGCACTTAATTGTTTTCCAATGTTTTCTAAATAAATTGTTTAAAACTATTTGGTAACTTACTTCTTCAGACACAGGGGAAGGGTTGTCTCCCGTTCCTTTTTGCATTCGTTTGATTTATTTAACTCAGTTTACACTCCATTATTGTGCCTAAATTTGAGATTTGATGCCCCTGTTTTTGTGTACATTAAAGGGAATTAAATTGTAGATGTGAGCTATGCACATAATAGTATGTCAGTGCGGTGAGATGCGCGAGTTTTGTTTTTGGTATGAGGCTTGACCGCAGCGCGCGCAGAAAAGCTGTGGGTATAGGGGACTTGGGTACAGTTTCTGTCAATTTCGTTTCTGATGTGAGTATGGCTTTCAACTTTGATTTTGTTGGGGCCATATAGCCTGTGTCTTTCCGAGTCTGCATTATATTTTCTGTTGGTTTAAGGTTTGTCAAATCCACAACTTATATATAGATTTTGGTTGTCTTACTGGTTGTTCTGTTTTAGGCGCTGGTTCGGAAGAGCGCCACCAGCCCAGCTCCGACCCACGAGTACCGGACACATCCTCTGAGGCGTCTGCCGATACCCGAACCATCTCCCGTATCACTAACAAACCCACCACAATTCAGCGAGCAAAACTCACGCGAGGTAAGCCAGTCGATTGTCACACTGTACAGTCAGACAGAAAGTAAACGGCAAATGATTTGAGTCGATTACAAAGTATAGTCTAATATCAGTGGTGGTGTAAACGGTTGTCCTGGCATCTGTGTATTTTCTTGTAATCATCATGAAAACGGGCTCCCCAAAAGTGTGCTGAAACGAGTTACAGCAGAAAATGGGTGCAATGTGCTGAAAAGTTGTTGACTATAATTAACGGATGTATTTGGAACTGAAAATATCAAGAATGGTAATATAGCAAGTCGTTTGTGCAGAACGCCTACACGTGTGTTTTGTTTTTATCAGATCGTCTGCGGGCGCATGAACGCATTTTTGTCTCCAGGCTACTCACCTGCAACATCAGGCAATAGTCGGCTATGTTGCACGCATATTTGAATAACAATTTGCATTACAATATATTGACAATATAATTTCTGAGTCTAGTGTTGTCATATTTAAGTATAGGCAATACATTTTAACTAAATTAGGAGAGCATAGTGTCAATTTATAAAAAAAAATACTGCTGAAAAAATGTGTGTGTGTCTAAGAACGTGCACTGTTGAACTGATTAACCAAGTGTGTATTTTATGAAGTTTATAAGCGCGGCGTGCTTTTGTGTGTAAGGGTGGATGAGAAAGACGGTATTGATTGTGTGCCGTTCATCTTTCGTTTATTAGATCTATGGCATTGAAGCGATGAGCAAACACGCGCACTTATGGGAACAACTGCATTTTGTCCATCTAAAATGCACTCCCCGAGGTTAGAGCCTATTTTATCATGTAAATCTTATACACATGCACAGAATGTTTTAATTCACTGCGCATTGGCTAACAAAAAATGGCTGTTTCTTTTTATGATGTACACACACACCTCTGACTTGTTTGGTAAAGGCAAATTATCTCTGGATTTTGTGTTTTGTCATCAATTAAAGAAGATAGCCTAACACAAGCAGACAGATACACTTCCACTCACACACATGCACCTTTCTCCGCCTGTGCACGGTGTTTCGGGGTTGTCAGTTTCTAAATTGTGTTTGTGTGTGTGTGTGTGTGTGTGTGTGTGTGTGTGCGCGTGTGTGTGTGTGTGTGTGTGTGTGTGTGTGTGTGCTTGTGTGTGTGTGTGTGTGTGTGAGCGAGAGAGAGAGAGAGAGAAAATGTAGGTGAGCCTGAGCTTGTCTTTGGTCTGCATTGTTCCCACTGAAGGTTATGAACTTTGACCTTAACATGACTGGAGCTTTTTATAGATCTAACATTATACAGTTTCAGAGAGAAACTGTCTATGTGTTGTGCACCCCCCCCTCTCTCTGTTGGGGGGTGCTGTGCAATTTGAGAGAAAAAGCTTGCTTTTTCACAACCATCCTCTTCACACAGAATCTGCTGTGATGTGCTCCATGCTTCAGTTCTGTTGGGATGTACTCTGTGCTTCAGAATAAGCATGCACTTGCAACACACACACACACACATACACACACAAACACACAGAGAGAGAGAATGTGTGAGAGAAACAGAGGGAGAGAGAGAGACAGGAAGCTCTGAAAAAAGAAAGAACATTTGACTCACTCTATGAAGTCCCCCTATTCTAGATGACATCATTGCCCCTGTATCCATGACGACAAAGCCTAGTTCGCCCCCCACTCCTACGCTGACATCACACATCTGTGTTTACGTGTGCGCGTGGAAAGGGGAAAGATGTGTGGTGCGACGTTGTGAAGTGGGCACTATTGCATGCAGCAGGTCAATTGCAATTGAGAAAATTGTAATCGGCATGAATAACATTCATTTTTGCGTTTATTTGGAGAACTTTTGGATAATTATTATTATATTATATTATTTTATTTTTTTATTGGAGGTGGGGGGGGGGGGGGGGGGTTACCATAGATCGGTTACCCTATGAGTTGCGGATTGTTCACATTTTTGGATTGTTGAAAGTGCGCTTAGTGGTGTCTACATGTGAGTCTACACGTGTCGCTGTGTGAGTGTGTGAAAAAACCAAAGTTAAAGAGGCGTACATAATTGATAAGTCTGATTTTCCTAAACACACATGACGCGAGCGATTACCGAGGAGCGGCCAGACGACAGACGCGGAATATGAGCGTCAATGGGACTAGTGATGTGTGTACTCTTCCCCGCCCGAGAGATGAGCAAACACTGGACACACACACGCACAGCCCCCTACGCACACTGCCGACTCAAACAGCTGTGCTGGAGGTGTGTTTCTGGGTTTCCATTATGTAATTTAGCTCCTGTAGCGTTCAGCGTCGTTTAGGAAATACCCATAATTATGACAACATGCAATGTTTTTTCTCCTTAGAAAAGAGTGAATTCGATATCCAAACATTGACTACACAGAGCTTGTTTAGATCATAAAAAGATTTCTAAAGATAGTTTTTTAAAGATAAAAAAAACAATTATCAGGAGATACATCATCAACATAATGTTATCATTAATAATAACATGCTGACATGGGAATTTTATTTAGCAGCTTTGTGTGTATGCGTGTCTCTGAGCACCAAGTACTACCAAACACATTTCACTAACTGCATACTAACACCGGGGCCTGCCAGCATCGTCCTCTCTAAATGCACAACTGAACAGAGGACAATCCACCAACCATGCTTTCTCTTACATCTTGCCTCCTAGAAATGCCTTGTGTACAGGCTCAGTATGGCCCTGCTCCTCCGGGGTCCAGCTACTCCTCCCAGTCCGTCGGTTACCACGGAGACTACGGCTCGGACCTCATGAACCCTGACTATGCCAAGCTGGAGTTGGGCGCTGGAGAGATCTCGGCGGCGGCCACCACGTCTCTCCCCAGCTTCAATGTGTTTGTGGAGAGCAGCTACGACCCGCCCAAGCCCTCCTGCCTGTACCAGCTGCCCATGGCGCGGTCCACTATCAAGAAGGAGGACGACCCGTACCCTGCCGGCCCGGCCCTCTCCATGGGCCAGAATGACGACGCGCTGGCCGGCAGCTCCATGTACTTCAAGCAGTCGCCGCCCTCCACCCCGCCCACCCCCCTCCCGCCCGGCCCACCTGGAGGCGCCTTCCTGTGGGAGGAGCCTCAGTCCCTGCAGCCCCTCCCCCAGCCGCAGCGATTCGCTCACTTCTACGAGCAGTCGCCCGCAGCCACCTACGAGGGCATGAGTTTGCAGGTGCGCCCCGAGCGCTCGCCCTCCGACGTACACGGTCACGGCCACCCGCAAGCGCACCCGCACACACACACGCACATGTACCCGCTGGGCATGGCAAAGGCCGGGGGTCTGCCATTCCGCTCGCTGGCCACCATGGGCGGGTGCCCAGCACCCCTGCCCTCCCCTCCAACACGCTCCAGCACGGGCGAGGGGACGTGTGCCGTGTGCGGAGACAACGCCGCCTGCCAACACTATGGGGTGCGCACGTGTGAGGGCTGCAAAGGCTTCTTCAAGGTAAGGCTGATACACAAACACAAACAGCAGCACAAACAAACACAAAAGCAGATTTATAAACATCTCTTTCTCCTCTCTCCATCTTTCTCATACACACACTCTCTCTCTCTCTCTCTCTCTCTTACACACACACCCACACACACATACACACAAACAGACATGCGAATACCATAACTCATTAATGTATTGTATAGAAATACATACACTGCCACTCATTGAAAGGTAATCCCATTTCTAGAGTAGGTTTTGTCTAGGTTTTCTGACAGTATAAAACTCTGTTTACACTATGGCAGCAATGCTGGGCTGTGCTGGGTTGATTGGAGTGATTAACCTGAATACCTGCAGGCACATGCACACACAGAAACAAATACACACTCTCTAACTGTCACTGTCACAGTAAACCACTAGATTGGTTGACTGTCTGATTTTACGGTTATGAAAGCTGTCAATGACATGCTTAAGAAACACTGCTCCTGATGCTCCTGAATGCACAGAGCCATTGCTGCTAGCATTCATGTAATGTGTCCATTCTAAACCCTTTTTGGATTAAAGGTGGACAAAGGGACAATGTCACAGCTGAAATCAGCCCTAATATTTTGGGTTTGCCCTGTCCTTTTTTACTGGAATTTGTATCTAGCAGGTCATTATAATATATATACTATGTACAAGGATTAGAACCCTAGAACACACAGTGATGGGGTGTGTGTGTGTGTGTGTGTGTGTGTGTGTGTGTGTGTGTGTGTGTGTGTGTGTGTGTGTGTGTGGCATGACTAGTTTTGGCAGCCCAATTCAACACAATATTACAAGCTTGATTACAAGGTATGTCTCACTCCACTGGAGATGTGAGGAGATTTCTTAGCGCATACCAACGTACTACACCTGAAGCTTTGACAAAACAGCAAAAATACTGAACATTACTGACAATTAACAGCTACGTCAGGGAACATCTGAATCAAATATATCTCTGCCGAACAAATAAGCCATAACACAAAATAGTATTATGACTGAAAATATGGCCAAACCAGGGTTAATAACTGAGCATCTAAAAACAGAGATGTGAAATAATTCTGAAAACAATCATTTGGGCTGGGAGCAGTTTTTAATACATTAGTGGGAAGTTAGATCTTTCCCTCAACTGTGAAGAGATTACCTGCTATATAGCTAAAAAGGAACATACACAAAAGAATAGCTGTATGGAGTATGTATGCATGAATGAAATACTGTCTTTGGGGATTTAGGTTTAGCATTGAGACAGCATTCATTTCACTACAATGAACTGAGGGAGTGACAAAGAGACAGGCGGGGAGAGGTGAGGGAAAGATAATTGAATCTTGCCTGTGGTCGGCGACAGAAATAAATTACCCCCCTTTTCAATTAGTTTCACAATTTGTTTTTATTTAGTAATTAATAAAAGCAGGGGTGGGATGCCAGAGGCTGCAGTAACAATCACACACACACACACACACACACACACACACACACACACACACACACACACACACATATATATACATACACATGTACACACACACACACACACACACACACACACACACACACACACACACACACACACACACAGAGAGAGAGAAATTATTGTTAACTGTTACTAAAATTACGATGTACATAATCACACCCACTATAGCACACACACACACACACACACACACACACACACACACACACACACACACCTCTGGCAACACATGAAACTGGGTGTCTTGCCAACACATCAACCAAGTTTGCCCTGAGCAGCTCTCTCTTTCTCTCTCTCTCTCTCTCTCTCTCTCTCTCTCTCTCTCTCTCAACTCAAATTTTAAAAAGCTTTCTTAATATGACAGTTGCAAAACATTCAAAGAAATATGTAACAACAACTCAACAATCAGAAATAACTACTAGCAAGGAGCTTGCACTCTGTTGTCCAAAAGCAAAAATGTGCATGTCTGTCTCCTTAACTGGTAATGGTCATATTTTCACAAATCTCCAATCGTCTGTCCTGTCTGTTATTCACTTGGCCCACCACACTAATAGTCTGAACAAGAAAATGCATTAAATGGATGAATTTTAATTTCTGAAATGTGGTGGAGAAGCTTTTTAGCTGTTCACTCCATTCAGTAGGCATTTTCCACATTCAAAACCAATTGTTTCCTGTGGATCTGTTGTAAATCCACAATTCTATACAATTAATTACTTTAATGGACTACTCATACATATTAAATATTTTAAATGTAAAATATGCAGACAGTATTTTTTGTTTAATTTGGCGCTAGCGGAGGCACAACAAGTAAGAAGATGATTTTGGATGAATCAAATCAGATTTCACATGAGTGTCACTAATGCATTCAATTATTCCATCATGTGCTTTTCAATATTGTTCCTTTCATGCAACATTACCATTCCCAAACATACCACCATATTCCTCTCCTCTAAATCTATCCATCCGACCACTTTCTTTTCTAGATTCTCTTATTCTGTCATTTTGTTGTTTCACTGATGACTCATCCTCTCTCCCACACAGACACAAAATGCCGCACATGTTTCTGAATGACCAAAAACAGTTAAAAAAAGATAACATTGGAAATGCAGACATGTACATGCACAAATTCACACACTCACACACACACACTGAGAGAGAGAGAGAGAAAGAAATAATGACTGATAAAAAGTTGAAATGAAAATAATTTATAGCAGTGAGTGATTAGACCCAACTATACTGCCCTCTGCCCAGTGAGAGAACTACATGCATCTATAGATTTATGAGCTATTGTGTGGATATATAAAGCAAGGTCCTGTTAGACAGCAATCCTACACACACTCTGATACAGGTCATTTGTGTACATTGTGTACACTCATGCATGTGTAAACACACCCAAACACACATACACACACACACATACACACACACACACATGCACACACCCAAACACACATACATACACACACACACACACACTCACAAACACATGCATGCACACAAACACACACACAGAAGCATAGTCTCTTTTTCCTCCATTTATCTCCACACACTTAACCAATTAACACTGATCACTGATATAGACAGTCAGAGACTGTGGAGGGAGGAGGGGAGGCAGAATGAGAGGAGAGGGTAGAAAGAAGAGATGTGGGGATGAGAGAGGAGAAAGAAAGAGAGAGAGACTAGTAGAAAGGGAAAAGGAAAAGAGAGAGGGAGGGATGGAGGATTCCCCTGTGGCTCTGTGCTGTGTGGGACCATTAGCACATGTTACATGTCATGGATCCACAGCGGCGTGTTCCTACAGGCCCCAGGGAGCACTCTGAGCACTGAACCATGTATGTGTGCGTGTGTGTGTGTGTCTGTGTGTGTATGTGTGTGTGTGTGTGTGTGTGTGTGTGTGTGTGTGTGTGTGTGTGTGTGTGTGTGTGTGCGTGCGCGAGTGTGTGTGCACGCGCATATGTGAGTGTTTGCTCAGAGTGTAGTCACTGTCTGTGCTTTGCAACCCTCCATGTGAGCGGGACCTAAGATTTTGTTTGTAGTTGAGTTGTCATTCCAGACTATGCCTGTTGGATGAGCAAGATTAATGGACGCTGTCTGCAGGATCTCTTTCTCTGTCTCAGCCTTTCTCTCTCTCAGATGTTGTAAAAGAGAACAGGTTTTTCTGACTTCTTCTGGCCCTTTGTCTTACAAGTTTCTTCCGCTCCACTCTTTTTATTTCATTCCGTCTGACCGTTTTAACAGGATTAGATTTAAGGTGTGCCAGTCTGTTGTACACATGCATGCACATGTGCATACACAAACACACACACACACACACAAACACTCACCTGAATGACTGAGAAATGTGAATGGACTTGAATGGGATGTTGAGCTGTGCATGTTTTGACACTGCAAGTCCTTGATGCTGCCTTTATTTCCCATGACTCTCAGCACCACTGCCTACCCCACAAATTCCACTGAGAGAATTTAGCACGTGATCACTTTTTCACTCACTTTTTATTTGTCTCTTAAGCCCTCTCTGGAACCTGTACAAATGTGCGCGCGCACACACACACACGCACGCAGGCACGCACGCACGCACGCACACACACACACACACACACAGGAACACTCACAGAAAGAATTTAAGTTTATTTTTTAATTGTCACAAGATTCTATTTATCAGAAAAAAATCTGCTATTTAGAGAAGAGATGCTCCGCCCACAATGTCAGACAAAGTTCAGCTCTGCAGTCAATAGAACTGTTGTCTTGTGTGTGTGTGTGTGTGTGTGTGTATGTTTGCATCTGCGGATGTGTGTAGCAGTTTGTATGTTCGCGTTGTCAGGTTGATAACCATGTAAAAGTCAATGTAATAGTTGTTCAAACTGACTGACCCTAACATACCCGCTGTCTTTGGACCTATATTTGCATAATCCTTGATTTTCTTCAGAGCATAATCATAATGAAATAATTACTCTCGTACTTCGCTTGTGCGCACTGAAGCGCTGGATGTGTTAATTAAATTAACTGGTCCATTCGCGATGCATCTTTATCAAATAAGAAAAAAAAAAAACATGATCGAGGGCGTGAGTACAAGCGAGACAGAGAGC